>NC_053130.1:12390675-12483175 GCF_010015445.1 Perca fluviatilis | reverse complement strand
TTCAAGCCCATCAATCTAAAATAAAATCTAATATAAAGGATCCCCCTTTGTGCCATCATCTCAAATCAGTGAAATTTTAGGCATTGATTTATACACTGATGGACCGTGCAATGAATGCACCAGTAGAACAGTATTTCCTCTGTGACAAAAATTCCAAAAAAGTTTCGCTTACAGGACACATATTGAAAATGCATAAATCCAGTACTAGGTGGAAAAAGATGTTTCTAAGAGTTCCTTTTAAAGCAAAACAGCCCTTTCAAGATCACTATGTATAACAGGTGTTCTGTAGAATATTGGCCACGACACATACGATCCACTAGCCGATTACAAAGACGATCAAGAGAAAACATATAGAAAAGAGTTTCCCCATGCAGCAATGAGGCTGGTGAGAGTCAGAGATTGACTGTGGAGGTGTTTGATAAGCCAGCGGCGAAATTACTCTCACTATTCCACTCTCCCTTCCAGCAGAAGCAGAACACCATCACCACCTCCAGACCTGGCAATTGAGAGAGAAAAGCTGCTCAGTCATGGAACAGTTGTGTGTGAGTGTGAGTATGTAATGTTCCGGCAGCCTGTGCTTTCTGGTGGACATGCATGTCTGCATGATCGTCTGCATGAGAGTTTCATTATCTAGTAATCGCTGATCCCCTACTGTAGCCAGATAGCCTGATCTCAGCATCAGTCTCTCAGAGGTAAGGAGAGATTCCTTATATGGCACTTTGGTCAGGCAATCAGAACTGGAATATCCATCAAAGAGCTGGTCACTAAGCCGATTTTGAGGCTCAAAATACTTTCCAAATCATCACTCCATTTGTCGAGAGCGAGGTAAATAGGGAGTGGGGGGAAGAAGGATGAGGTGGTGAGCGTAAGGAGGAGGGAGAAGAAGTGACAAACGAGACGAAGCTCATTGAATTTTCCTTTAGAAGAGATCATTCAGTGCAGCCGAGCGTGTTTGGTGTTTCTAGAGCTCTTGAATGACGGGACAATAGAAGAAAGACTCCAAGGGCAGGTGTCTAACAGACCAGCCCTTAACAGAAAAGTCTATTATGCTCAGAATGTCTACTGCAACATGTGTAAGAAAACGATGCAAGACCAATTAGGGAGGCCTTTAAATGTGATTTTTTTATTTTCTAAATACAGCCTCCCTTATTAATAATAAGCATCACTACTTTGTGACACTACGATGCAAAGTTGCAACACATAAACCATGACAGATGCTTTCTTTACAACACCCCTTTGCTGGCCAATAACCATTTACAAGCCAGTTTGGCATTTTATGATCTCTGTTTATTTAGATACATTAAATCATTAAATGTGATATTCCATACTTCATAAACCTTAAGAAATTACAGTGTTCAGGAGGTCATTCTGCTGCTTGAGAGAGTGACCCTGAGATCCTTCCGAAGTTTTATATTGATGGGAGCAGAGCTCACTAAGCAGATTACAAGTTTTACGGACATTTAAAATTCACGGTTTCAGCATTTACATGACTAGACAAATACTACATTATTATAAGCCTCATTACTGCAGAAAGATACAATGTATGTTGCATTTGTAATTTCCCAGATGGAGATTTTGCTCTTTCTGGCTAATTAGAAAAAGGAAAACCTATAGGAATGCTGTCAGACCATATGATTACATATGATGATGACGACGCTACATTCTTTTCAAATCTGACTTCCCTTGTCAGGGCCATCCTGGCAGTTACAAATTAGGTACCAGGTGTCTTGTGGGCAGCAGACAGAACGTGGAGGAGATAAGCACGGCCTCGCCTTCCTGCCAAAGGACACGACAGATTATGAAAGAACTAATACATATTCTGCAAAACCCATTGCTGGAGACAGAGGAGACAGCTACTATACACTTTCTGTAGAAGACTACAGACCACAACACACCCCCACCAACAACCCCTCACAGCCCCTGATATGTGTTCATAAAATACGATTTCATGGCTTCAGAGGTTACGCAGAGGGCTAGTAATTGTTCCGCTTCCTTCAACCTATCATGCAGATGCGCACACACACACACACACACACACACACACACACACACACTCACAGACAAATTCATGAATACATACACAATTAACAGTACAGAACGTCCATGTTCTTATTACTATGCCCGTCTGCACTTATATATGTCAACACACACACACACACACACACACACATACACAAATTTTATTTTTTTTTTTTTTTTTTTTTTTTTTTTTTTTTCACCAAAACTTTTTATAGTAACATTAATATCAAAACTGATTTTCTGTTCATACCATTTAATTCATTGCATGATTGTCCATAGTAACAATGTTCTTTGAAAGGCATATTTTTCAAGTTTTCAATGCTCTTATCAACATTGGAGAGGACAAATATGCTTACTTTATGAAAATTTTTATTATTATTGCAACAATCCAAAACAATGACAAAAACTCTCTGGAATATTCTCCAGAATAACCTCAACTTGATAAAAAGATATGGTGAAAGCATAATATGGCAAGCTCAAGCCCATGAAGCAACAACAGATGGGCCTGTTGACCTGAATGTAACACTACTTGGTAATACTAACACAGTGTAGTACATATAGTGTCCCACTTTAAACTTGTACTTCTTGCTTATTTGTACTTCTTATACTTCTTACGTCTCTGTTGCAAACTATCCAACGTGGCCTGCCTTTGGTGAGGGGGAGGAGGGGTCTCCGCATCTGTCGTATGCTTGGCCAGCAAGTGTAATTTAAGACTCAACATACTCCGGTGGTAACTCAATTCACATTAAGTGGAGACAGTACATGCAACTGACTTTAGTTTTGTCGGGAGAAACATCTGGAAGGGCTTTGAAACAGAACTTTCCATTCAAAAGAGCCTTTTCTTTGTCCATTTCTGCTCAAGGAGCTTTGTTTCTGCTAGCCATCCACAACATACTGCTGCATCAGTTCCTGATTTCCCAAACTATGGAGCGGCCAGAGGCCCAAATCACAGAATGCGTTAATCGCGCGTCAAGAACAACACATTCTCACTCCTATTTCGTCAAAAAGCGACGCTTGGTCAGGTGCCTTTGGCATTTGTTATTGACGCAAAAAGTGTCCTTTAGCGTAATATTTAGACTCACTTTGTCGGGACTCTTGGCGTCATTTTTGACGCTCTGGGTCAGGACGTACGTTTAACTCACGTGTGAACCTGTTATTCTTACCCTAACCCTAACCAATCCCCACTCCCCATGCCTAAACCTAACTACGTCAACCATTCTAGCAGATCCGATTTAGGATCTACCGATCTACTGGTCTTTCATAGTACTCGCTGCCGTTGTCGCTCTTAATACTACGTCATCTTACAGCGCTGTGGTCAAGCTGCTGCTATGTCCGGTGCGTTCCATACAGACGCTAAAGGGTGATTTTTGCGTCAGTATCCAACGCTGAGAGCCACTGACCAAGCATCAGTATTTTAGTTGGGAGTGAGAACAGGTTGTCATTTTAAATGTTTGTTAAATTTGTTTTATGTCTGCAATTGTGTTATTTGTGCTCTTGCCTATCTTGGCCAGGACACTTTTTATAAAGAGATTTTTAATCTCACTGAGTCTTTTACTCCTGGTTAAATAAAGGTTCAATTAAAAAAAAAAAAAAAAAATATATATATATATATATATATATATATATATATATATATATATATATATATATAGTTGATATTGCAGAAGTATCTTTACCACAGTCAATATTCCAATAAGTTATAGTTGGGATTATTTAATATTTTTCAAGTAAACTGACCACAAACAAATACCTTACACAAATGTTTTTAGCTGGATCATGATCAATTAAGTTAAAACCATGGAGTAGGGAGTAAAAAAAAATTATGTCAACCTTAATGAGCATCAGTTTTACCATATGTGGAGCTGTGTTTGCTGTGCACCGTGATGAATTGCTAAGGGCCTAAAAATACATGAGGGTGGGGAATTTAAGTCGATAGAATAAAGGCACATAACAGCGACAAGGTTAATGCAACATGACTCACTGAGGTGAGAGGAGAGGAGGGTGGTCACTCACCTCTGAGTCAATGGCTACGCATCAATCGCTTATTCACATTTTGACCAAAGCTGCAACTCAGGAGGGCATGGTAAACGAGAGGTCGGTGGATTCTACAGAGGCAGCAAGAAGAGAGGTAATGCAAGAGTAAATATGACAGAAGTCTGTTAAGTTGAGAGGAAAACATCTCCTTAGGACTTACATACCTCACTTTGCATTCTGAAAACACATCCACAAAGCCATGTCTACTAGCTTAATTGATGGAAAACAACCTTTGAACATGCTGGAAATACAGTACAAGCTTAATGCTGGGAGAGAAGAAGCAACAGAGGTTGTAGGGGCTGACAAGTTACAGTTTGTCCCCTTAGAGCCTCCATTTCCAAAAGGTCTTTGCAGAGAACAGGGATTCAACTGAACCTTGCTTGGAGTTCATAACATGCTTGCTTGAATGTCAGACATGCAGCAGTGAGTGAATTAAATGTATGGTGTTTTCATTTCACTTTCACCATCTGCTGCTTGTTGTGTGACTTGGGAGAGAAGATTAAAGACTATGAACTGTGAGTGCATCAAGAAACCTGTCATTGAATAATAAGGGAGAAATGAGATCTGACTTTCACTGGGGTGACATTTTCATAGCCAAGCTAAGCTTTTTCTCACAACAAATATATAAAAAATGTAACCTTGATATACCACATAAAAGCAATACAAATGGATCCCTGCAGTGGGTAAATGATGAGGTATTTGCAGGCTAGTCATCAGTGGTGCTACACAACACTAAATTTTTTATTTTTATTTCACCTAAGTCATTAAGAACAGGTTCTTATTTACAATGGCGGCCTGACAAGTGGCATAGCCACTTAGGGAAAGGGAAGGAGGGCTAGATAATAAATACATTAAAAATACATACAGTTTAGAAATTACATAAAATACAATTTGAAATACTACACAGAAAACAATAAACACTTATAACGAGATAAGTGCACATAGTCAACAACCTTTTTCTTATTTTCAAAAAATCCTATGAAGAGCCAACAATAAACAACAATAAACTGATACTTCTAACAAGTATTGCCTGTGCACTCAAAGCCTGATATAGCTTATTCCTCTGGGCAATATTCAATCCATGGTTTAAAACGCCCCCAATGCCAAAATGCACTATTTACTGTACTCCATGAATGGACTTGGGGCTGAGAGCAACACACATCCTGTGGGAGTGGAAATATATGCCCCATTATTGACACTGCATTACAGGGAAGGGCACGACCAAGGTGAAAAATGGGTAGAGTAGAACTAAAGAAAAGGAAAAACAGACAATTTAATTTGACACGTTTTGTTGCTAATTTTCCCAAACATTGTTAGTGGCTCATAAAACTAAACAGGTTTATAGTGGTTGGAGGGGCATAATTGTTTTTTTTTCTGCTTCCAAAGAGCAGTATGACAGAAAAAGGTTTGACAACCACTTGGCCTGCACGATATTGGAAAAAACTGACATTGCGATATATATTTTTTCCTGCAAAATATTGCGATATGAAAAAAAGACATAATAATGGATAGAATAATAAATAATTCTCTAACTACTGGGGTGATTTTGTAGGGGATTGCATCTACGTAGAAAATAAAAATGAAAAAGGAACTTTTCTTATGTGAACCATTCTTTGTTGAACTTCAATGCCTTACAAACACCAAAGCAAGTAAGCGTGAGTGATTTTGGAAATTAGGTAGTTACACTGGTTGACTCATTAATAATACATGCATGTTGCTTCCTCTAAATTTCAGGTTGTGGTCGACTAGCGGGGCCTGCTTTGTTTGTTTGATAAATTGATCAGTATTGATTGTGATTGGTGGTTGGCTGTGCATGCAGAGCCTGCATGTCACGCACTAACAACATACTCTGTGTGTCCAAGAACACTTGAATCAGTGTAAATTACATTATATCAGACACAGACTTCTGTTGTAGATTAGTGTTACGTTTCCAGCTTCGCGGCTTCGAACCGTTATGTTAGTTGGGACAGACCCCTTGATTCTTAAGGCTAACTACATTAGCTTTAGCCTGGCAAGGTTAGCAGCTTTCTGGCAACTCTGCGGTGAAATGGCCAGGCGACGTCGTGATAACATTGCATTAATCAGGTAATTTATTTCGTCTTTGCAGCAGACTACTAAGCATGTGCATCACTGTGTCTGCGGCAGCTGCCACTTATAGTACTTTTCTACACACAGGAGAGCATCACTTCCCATAACCAACCACATCGGCCAAACGTTACGTCACATACACAAGTTGCCCACATGGCCACCTGACTTAAGGGGGAAAGGTCGGCCGGTAACAATCATACAAAAGTAGAATGTGAAAGTTTTCTTTTCTATCAAGCAGCAAAAAATGTGTAGCGTTAACATCGCACGTGAAAGACGGTACTACTGTGCGACGATACTACTGTACATGTGCCACGATACTATTGTACATTAGCAGCCCTAATAATCACTACAAGTGCCTGCTTCAAGTCCCTCCAGAAACGGTCGCCAGATGCCACACTTTAGTGATTTTAATCTGTTTTTACATTTTTAGAGAATTTTCCTGTTATGGACACAAATACAGGCAAAATTGTCCAAACTTATAGTACCAACTGTGTGTGTGTGTGTGTGTGTGTGTGTGTGTGTGTGTGTGTGTGTGTGTGTGTGTGTGTGTGTTTTGTATGTGTGCGTGCGTGCGTGCGTGCGTGCGTGCGTGTGCACACATTCATGAAGGCCACCATGTCAACACCCATGTTAGGAACAGCTTACTTGCAGCAGAAGAGGAGCCGTGTGCTCATTGGCCTATATATTATCTAAACCTGCTGCTAGGGCTGGAGCAAGTCAAGTATAGGAGTACAGTTATACCAGCAGACAACACAGAGACTGGAACCCTGAAGCCTAAAAATGAGAAGAAAGACAAAGTTCTGGGACCAGAGATAGTGGAAACAAAGAGTGAAAACTGGTGTAGCTCTGTAGCTCTGAAGATGGACAAAGAATTTTGGAGTGAAGACACTGTTTCAATCAGACACACATCAAGGACTCGACTATTTATAGTAAATTGTTTCCACAGTTAGTGGTAGAAACAGTTCTACTCTTTGAGGCAGCTTTCAAAGAATCTGAGCAGCAAGGAGGGTTTGGCTAGGAGAACTAATCTTCCCTTAAACGGGTACTCCACTGGTGTAGCTTTGCACTCCTTTTAGACTCACAATGGACAGTTATAAAAAAAGTATTGTTGCAGTACAACCAGATATATAATCTTTTTTTATTCCATGCCTTCTTTTTCATCATCAAAACCTGGTGCCTACATTACCCACAATGCAACTCCACTACCTACAGTTCAGTTGGATGTTTGGGTGTGTTTTGTTTTTTAATTTTATTAACCTTTATTTATTCAGGAAAGCTTCAGGAGAGGCAACCTCTCTTTTGCAGGAACGGCCTGACCACACACAGTTACACATTCATACCTGGAAGCTGCCCTGTACAACCACAGTCTGATCTGCTGGCCACTGAGCAGCTCCACTTGAGCGGTTGGGGTTAAGGGGATGCCCAAGGGTACCTCAGTGGTGGTAATGAGGGAGGGGCAAGCACTGCTCTTTCACTTTCCCCACCCAGATTTTATCCTGTCGGTCTGGGGTTTGAACCAACGACCTCCCGGTCACAAGCTCGCTTCTTTGACATGTGTGATGCTTATAGTGGCTAACGTAGCCTCAAGCCCTAAGCAGAGATGAGATGAGCGGGCTACAGAGGTCTAGTCAGCTCACTTCCTTCTAACTCCACCTCCCAGATTTTTCTATTTTCAAACTAGTAGCCATTTCTGTAACTTGCCAACTGACAATCCTACATGTATGCCCACTTCATACAGTGATTGGCCGGGTGTGCAGAAGAAAGCTAGTAAGCTGGGTTCTATCTTTTCTCTCAAGCTCTCTTTTTTTTTATTTTGGTCACTTTCTGTGATACAAATGAGTGCAACACTAAAAAAGCCATCAATAAGAGACTTTCTGAAAATTCATTATCACACCATTATCACCATATTTAAACAGTTATTGCATCTCATGCTGTTGGTGTTCAGACACTTATAAACACGTGATCAGACCAAATGTCATATTTTCCAAGTATTACATGAACCTTCAGCCTTTCATGCTGGAGTCTTGTCACAGATCTGCACAGTCACATGTTTTCTCTAATCTCAACCAGTGTTTTAGTGGCCTAATCCATACCTTATTTGACATATTCATGGTCTTTCACATACCTTAAATACCATAGCTGTCATGCACAGATATTGTGGAAAAAGTGAGAATTTTAAAAACACTTTGGCACTTTGAGCTTTTTCCAAATCATATTGACATTCTTATCTGGTGTTGATTTTTGTTTGTTTACACAATTAGATTAATCCTCTCTAACAAACTAAACTAATTCATCATTTCATTATATACATAATTAATGGTCCATCATTTAATGCTGATATGTGTAACTATAATAGTCGCTGCACCTGGGCAGTATGCTGTATATGTATCTACATACAGTATACATGCATGAAGAGTCATACATGTGTATACTAATGTACCTCATTACATTTGCCAGGGCAGAGGAGACTGAATCTACCGCAGGGAGAGGCATCGGTGAAGGCAGGTGTTGGCCTTGGATATTTTTTTTTAATCATCCTTGAAGGACACTGAGGCATTTCCTGCAATAGCATATTACAGTACCTACCCTATGGGCTAGTTGGTTACCTAGTTTTAATATTGGCATAAACCCTTATACAACTGCACATGAATTATCAACAAGTTTATCAATTTATAATGTAATGTAAGTGTGAAAATACATATCCCAACCCACACAGATTTCACACCTCTCTTCTGTCTATCGAGTCATTCAGTCACTACAGGGAAGAGACTTAATTACACACCAAGATATGTGGTGTTTGTTAGGTTTGCATTGCCCTAGCAATCATGTCAAAAATAGCAGACTAATAGGCTTAAGGTGTTTATTACAAAATTATTTTTAGATGAGAGGTCTTTACTGCAAAGGGAACAAATAACTAGTCAGTTCATGGAACAAATAACTAGTCAGTTCATGACTAGTCTCGCTTTGCCAGACCCTCCTTCAAAGCGCGCTGAAGAAGGGTCTGGCTACTTCAAATAGCATTCGGGGATGGGAGGAAAACATGCTCTAGTTTATTGGCATTTATTTAAACCAATCAGAATCTTCATGGGCGGCGCTAAACGGCACAGAGCCGATGCAAAATAGTCGTGCGAGAGAAAACTCAGATTGGACAGATAGTCTAGCTAGCTGTGTCAATTTACCATGCAGCGATCTGAGAAGCAGTCAATAATAGTCCTCATAAATCCACCAAATTTAAAATTCCAACCTAAAGAAAGCGGAAGGAAACGGAAAATACATGCATCCGGCGGAATTTCCTGCTGCACGGGAGCAATCCCGGAAGTTGAACGTCAGGATATACAGTAGACTAGTTCATGACTGATGGGAGTTTAACCAGATTAGAGGTTTCACATGTAATTTTAGCACTGCATTTGCTTCATTACAGATTAATAATTAAAAAAATCAAACATTCTACGATGCCTTATAGTTTAAATAGGTGGAGTCGGATAACATTTTACATCCTTAAACATTAATCAAAATATAGGCTGTCAAGACGCGGAAGTATGAAATAACTTATTTTTGTCTCCTGTTGACTGGTTGAGCAAATAAAGTGAAACATATGTGTTCCTTCATCTCATGTTCATGAGGCAGATCAAAATGCCATCAAACACTGTAATATACTTTGAGCCTTTTGAAGAAATGTCCATCATGGGAAAAGAAGAATATACAGTATACACACACACACACACAAACACACACACACACACACACACACACGTGTAAGACAGATATGGAGAAAAAAAAGAGAGAGAACTGTTCTTCTTAAAAGTGTTGCCCGGGGCTTTATATGCTACAAAGTCTATCCTCAGATCAAATACACAATGGGGTAGGTCTTCATCAGTCGGAGAAACCGTGCACACAACACTACCACAAGAGATAAGTTATATTTGTGCAGACATTCTTAGCATTTCACTCATGTAGCTGCTTTCAACATTCAGTATTTACACATGAAATAAATGATGAGGACAGGTAGTGTTCAGTAAGTTTTTGGAGTCTTTTTGCTGAAAAGTGATGATGCTGATGAGAGCAGAACTGCGGGCCAGAAAACCAAAATAATGATCCCAAATAGACTAAAAGGCTCCGCAGAGCTGTGTGGAAGAATATTTATTTTGTAGATTAGAAAACCTTTGCACATAGTCATATGATTCTTCCACATCATTATTGATTGGTACATTACTGATTTTTCAACGTGGGTGTCAAGATTTGTTTTTTAATTCATACAAGATACAGCAGAATGTACAGGCCATTTTGAGATATAAATTGCTTTTTCATTTTTTCTCCCATTAGTGTGGTGGACATGTGGTGTAGTGTGGTCTCAGGAGCTTATGGAGGCTCTGCAGGCATCTTAAGCGCAAGGATGTGAACCAGCTGTGGCACACAAAAGGACATCGAAGGACACTATTTTTAATTAAAAATGGTTCGCTGTTTTTCAATCTCTTTAATATATAACAAAAAGAATGCTTCCAGGGCAATGGAGGAATTGAAATTGAAAAGAATTAGAAGAAAAGAGGCCAACTGGGAGAGAACTGAGAACAAACTGCAGAGGAGCAGTGTAAGAAGATAAGATTGGCCAAATGATGGAGGGAAATTAATAAATAACAGTTTGACATGTCTGTTAGCAGGTTTAATATGAGGAGCACTTGTCAACTCCACCACACTTACCCCATGCTCATGCTGCACTCTTCTTCTTTAGTGATGACAGGTGATGAGTATCCACCTGCTCCAAGCCTCCTTTAATTGATCCAAGCATTGTCGGTGAAGCCAAAGACTGATATTTTCAATCAATGAGCTTGAGCCAATCCCACAAACACCATCTTGCTGCCTTAAATACTCACTAGTGCACCATATCCATGTAAAGTCTGCAACAAATGCCCTATTTACCCCTGCTAAAGTAATGACTGCTAATAACTACAGTGTCCAGGTGTTTTAAAAACCAAATCTGTATGGAGCTTTGAAGTGAGTGCCAGCTCATTGTTTGGCTATCCAGCTGTTTTGGTTCACTGTCACCGTTCCTATAGCGTTGTTTTTGGCTGCAGCAAGCAGCAGTTCTTGGTGGAAAAGACAAAGTCATGGACTAGCTTCTGAACAAAATCGAGCAATTAGAAGCTAAAGAGTTAAAAATGTCCCTCAGGTGTTGATAGAGACCAAAATTACAGCTGAAAGAAAGTGAATATTGGACTTACATCGGGCAGGTGGCCAGAAACACAGCTCCAAATAAATATGTAAATTAGCTCTGTAACTGCTGTGTAAATAAGCAACTGTTTGCTAACAAGTTACACAATTCGTATCAATGTAAAAAGGTGATAATATGTCAATGTTGTTTAAATTTGTTTCCAAGGCCCCCAAGTGGCCAAAAAAAATGTTATGTTTGAGATATAAACGTAGTAATTTCATCCACTCATCATAAACATATCTCCCTGATTGCCAGCTACGGCCCCATTCACATAAAGCCATATTTATATACGATTACTATAACTGCTGCTAAGACCAGCGGCCAACCACACCTCCAGCCTTCATAAATTATTAGATTAAACTGACTTTTTTTCTATGTTTTAATCTTTAATATAGCTATTTTGCATTACAGCAGAAATTTTAACCTGCATTTCATCCAGTTATAATGGTGGGATTTGTATAGAGATTTAATCAATTCCCAGCAGGTTGTGTTTTCGTCCTGCACAATATGACATGCCTTATAGGCAAAAAGGGTGGCTTCTAAATAAAATAGGAATGAAATGTTCATGAATTAAATTTCTCAATTTGGGAAAACAACATTTCTGCCATGTGCAGATATGTCAAGCCCAGGCTGTTTTAACCTCCAATCTTTCTCTCTAATGGGGTCTACTGGATGGTTAAACTGTCGCAACCAGTCTCCACGACAACCTCCACCATGACAAAGAAAAGAGAGCGCACCAAATTACTAACGCATGTATTCAAACAGGGCTAGTATAATCTGAGAACATTGGAATCAATTACAGCAACACTTAGTGTTACTAACTGGGACTAATTTATATTCAGACCAGATGGACACAGTGTGTTTTAAGGTGTGTATCTGTTCTTGCTAACCTGAGTGATGACCATATGATGGGGAAAAAGAAAAGCCATTAGGAGAGCCAGATCCTGCAAGCTTCTTAAATATCTTTTAGCTCAGCTACAGGACAGCATTTAGGTCATGTAAACATTATAGTGAGTGAGCTACGTTCTGCAGACTGCCTCGCAATAGTATAAATGCACACTTAAATATTTTAGATTATTACCCAGCTGCACCACGTAAGGAATAATATCCTATTGATTTTCTGCCAGGCTTAATGTGTAGCCTACAATAAAAAGTATTTAATTGAGAGTGAACTCTTTGCCGTACGTTACATGAGGGTCATTGTATTATTGACCTGTCCATCTTTTCAAATATAAAATGAGTTTTCAAAAGAAAAAAAAATATATTGAGCTTCAAGCACATGTCAAGCACTGGTGTGTGACCAGTGAACAGATCAAGCAGCAACTTTATTGATTTCACATTTACGTACATAAACAAATGCTCATACACATACCAAGTATGTAAGTGGGGAAAGCAGTTAGGTAAGAGGTAAGTGTGTGTGTGTGTGTGTGTGTGTGTGTGTGTGTGTGTGTGTGTGTGTGTGTGTGTGTGTGTGTGTGTGTGTGTGTGTGTGTGTGTGTGTGTGTGTGTGTGTGTGTGTGTATGTGTGTGTGTGTGTGTGTGTTCCTTATATCCAGATCTATTTTCAGTTTGAACTTCCACACATCTAAGCACACCAAATATCTCTGCTCCACTTTTCTGTTTGAAAACAAGTTTAAAAATAACCAAGCCAACAACTGACTGTCAGGGTACTATTGATAGATCACTGAGAGTCGTCTAATAATACATCATGTCTGCAACACCATGCAAAACACTTCACAGTTCTATTGTGTAGCAAAATGAAATGTTATAGCTGGAAAAGCTACATCTTTTGAGATACGGCTTAGAAAAGGCGATGATCCAGTAAAGTTCTTTATAAAGAGCTCAACCAACACAGCAGAGACTCAGTGTGTGTCACTCTTTCCTGTGACAGTGAACCTTCTGACTTATCTAAGACTATTTCATATGAGAAGAAAAGCTGGCTGTAAAGATGAAAAGGTTTGTTGGCAAGTTGCTAGCCAATGGTCACATCTCTCTTAGAGGATGAGATTTTAAAGTTACTGTACTGCACGTAAGAAAATTAAAAGGGAAAATCTTATCAAAATACATTGAAACATAAAATGTCCTCATGTTAAAATTCTCATAAAACCTTGTCTTTCAGAGGTTTGCTGAAATCTTCAATGCCATCCTGTTCAGGATGACCCTGACTGTAACCTGTAAAATATAAAAAGGACTTTTAATATCTCATTTCAAACTAAATTGAATCGTCGGTGGCCCTGAAAACAGCTGCATGCTGCAGCGACACAGTAAGAGCGGCGTGAAAGAGTGAAAAAGAAAATAACTTGAGCTGAAACTCACTATAAAGCTCCGTAAAGCAAAGGGAAACTGCAGGTTTGGGGGATGCTCTGTAGGTTAATCATTACAAGTGACCCCTTTGACATTGTCACATTGTTTTCACTATGTCATTTGATACATTGGTATCATAAAAATATTATAGACACTTAGGGAAACAATTAGGGAAAGGTCATGCTTTTGGTTAAATGTTAATAAACATGTCCTGCCTTATGCTTTAAAGTGCCCATATTATGAAAAAATCACTTTTTCTGGGATTTGGGGTGTTCTTTTGTGTCTCTGGTGCTTCCACACACATACAAACTTTGAAAAAAATCCATCCATGCTGTTCTGAGTGAGATACGGTTTCTAAATGTGTCCTGCTTTCAGTCTCCTAGTGAGCTGTTCAAAATCGGCTCGGACTGTGACGTCACAGTCCGAAATGAGCTGGCTAACCACAACCGTTAGCTCGTTAGCATGCTAACCGTTAGCATTAGCATGCTAACGCTAATGCTAACGCTAGTATGCCACGTCGTTCTCAATAGCAAAGCACTGCTACAACACACACAAGTTCACCATAATCTACAAAAGAACTACTTACATGTGCGCCCTCATTTAGAAGTCTCCCAGCTAATCCTGCCTTGTAACTGACCAAAGTTGGAGAAACAGGCTTTCTTTTACTGTCTCTAGAGTTAGCTAGCTGACATGATCTACATCTGAGCTACTGAGCATGTGCGAGTGCAATCAAAGATAGTACAGAAGAAGAAGAAGAAAAGAGGTCTCACTCTGTAGCTAAAACAGAAACCAGGTGAAAAGAGCATCTGCAGCAGTGAGAGAGAGCTGTGCAGTACAACAAACATATGGTGTTTTTTGAAAATTAAACCATGTAAACCTATTCTGGTACAATCTTAAAATACAGTTATGAACCTGAAAATGAGCATAATATGGGCGCTTTAAGTCATTGTTGACTTTTTTTGAATATTAAACCAAAACCACGATCTTTCCCTAATTTTAATAGAATGCTGCCAGTGCCTAAACATGGACATACAAAGTTGTTTTTTGTTGAAAAAACAAATGAAATACATTGTCATGCACATTGTGCAACTAGGCAGATATGTTCACTATGTTGCAAATAAGTAGTATATAAGTAGTAGAGTAATTTCTAAGACTGTGAAATATCTGTATCTACCTCTGGAATCCAGTATTGATCAGTTTGTTCCAGTATCCACTCAATTGTGAGTTAAAATACATTTTAGCAGGGTACCCAGGTGGTAAAAAAACACTGTTGCTGAAAAGGGTATTTGCTAATTTGTCAAAGTGCAATACTCTAAAATTTAGAGCAATTTAGAGTTTAAATGCGTTTATTGGAATCATTGATCCTTAATTGGAGCACTAGTATATTCCAGAGACCACCATCCACCTCCGCCAGATGCACACTGCCACGCAGGGTAGGGAGTGTAATGATGGGTGCCAGACTATGCATATGTTTTCCTTTACCTATACCTGATATAAAGCCTAAAGCAAGACCTGGCTGAGACAATGCCTCCCCAGAGGCCAGCCAGTTATTGAGCCACTCTTGCTCATGTTATATATCTGCTGAGCTGATATTTATTACTGCTATAACTAAAGAAAGGAGCCAGAGACAATAACCTTCATTTTACCATTTTGTCCAACAATGAGGACCCATTAGCTATGCCATTCTATGCTGTGCCACATTGTTCAATCGCTAGTTAGTCCATTTGGTGACATAAATGCAAACAGCAGCCTTGGAATATAAATTGCCACTGACTTGGTATCTATAGTCTTTCAGGGCAACATAAAAGAGGTTATTGGAAAGTGTGGCTTGCGGTATAGAAATCTGCCCCCCTCTGCAGGTGGATGTTTCTTTAAATTGTTAAAGCCCCCATCTGTAGGATTTAAAGTCTGACTTTGGGAACTCTGTGTCTTATGATTCGTCCTTCTCTGGCCAAGCTGGCTGACTTCCAGCTGGCTACCCGTACACATAAATGGCATGAAAACAATGAAGCTATATATATATCAAAAAAAAAAAAAAGCTTAGTTTTTTTAAATTATTATTATTAGACCTTCGGATCAAGTTCTGATACTACAAAGAGTTAGATCAGGATGTTTGTGACTCTCAGAAAATGTATGCATCAATTTCCAGACATTTGCTCTGTAATGATTGTGTCTGTGATGTCCTATAACAACCACAGTACCATTAATAAACCCTTTGATTCAGGTAACACTTTGCCCTTTCCTTCGGATCCACCATCGGGCCGGATTTTACATTTTTTGCCCCACTAGTGGTCAGGATTTAACATGTTTTTCCATCTTTTATCTACCCAACAATTGTTAACACCCAGTGGTCTTAACCATTTTTTTTCCCATCTTTTGTTCCCCTTGTGTAATAATACTTGTATAACCTCAACCCTGTTATACACAATCAAGTTAAATACATAATTTCTTTCAGGAGAACCTGGGCTATCAGGATATACATGCTGCAGGGATGTCACATGGATGTATAAATTGTTAAATGACTATAAAGACAAAAGACAAGACTAAACGGAAATGAAATCTCACAGAAATGTGTTGAAATCACAGGGAGTACAATAATGGCTATTCCTTTTGGCTTTTGAAAAAGTGTTCTTCTAGGTGTTGCCATCAGGGGAAACAGAAATAAACTCTGTAACTAAGAAAAATATAAAAACTATTTGCACTATTGCATCCGTACTCTCGGTGTATCTGAATGTATGTAAGTAAGTAAATGACACATTCACCTGATGTACCCACACATTGATTTATTCATATTTAGTTAGTGTGTGTGTTAATGTTTAGTCAGTTAATGTGTGAGTACATCATCTTCTTTCATGTACTACTGTATGGTGTGTGGGTGTATGTGTCAAAAAGATCACTTGCAGGCCAAAGTGAAATGTAATTAGCCATTCAGTGAGTTCACCTTCTCTACCTTTAGCTTAATTTGACCTCAAGTATGATAGTAGAGAGACATATTAGTAATCATCCTCTTTATGTTTGCACAGCAAAGAATTTCCAATAGCAACTTATTACTTGAAAGCAGTTGCCTGTACATGAGGATTTAGTTATATGTATATGTGATCTAGATTTACCAAATAGGCTGGAATGTGAAACATAAAGAGCAGATTAACAGCACAATAATAAACGGACTCTAATCAAATGAATGACAATCATTTCCCTTCCACCATCTGCATCAAAGTGCTCCTCTTATCTCAATTAAGCCATATTTTCTCTGGGTTACGTCTCCACAGATAAGTGCCACATGCGACTAAAGTTGCTTAGTAACCTTTATCTTTTAATCAGTCTCAAGTCACCTCATTGCCCTCAGATGTGGCATCGCTGTTGATGAGGTTGAAAATGTCTAACAGTTTCGGTGCTCTTTGTCTCTGTCTTTCCCCTTAGGCCAGTCATTATGTCCATTTTGTCGCCTGTCTTCTCTAGTGCAGAGTCCCCATAGCAAATTGCTTCAAAAACACCAAAGAAATTGGACAGGAGAAAAGGGAGTCTGTGGCCTCAAGTATTCTATTCAGGGTTGTGATAACACTACACCGGGTTATTATTAACATCATCATCACTCCGGGTCAGAAATGAGATCTTCAAAAGCAAGAGCACGACAAGAGGATTTGACAAAAAAGGTGCCAGGGGATAAAGATCTGTACTGAATAAAACAGTGAAGGCTTTGCAAAGTGTGTGTGTGTGTGTGTGTGTGTGTGTGTGTGTGTGTGTGTGTGTGTGTGTGTGTGTGTGTGTGTGTGTGTGTGTGTGTGTGTGTGTGTGTGTGTGTGTGTGTGTGTGTGTGTGTGTGTGTGTGTGTGTGTGTGTGTGTGTGTGTGTGTGTGTGTGTGTGTGTGTGTGTGTATGTATGTGTGTGTGTGTGTGTGTGTGTGTGTGTGTGTGTGTGTGTTTGTTGGTATCATGTCTGATGCTCAGCAGGGTGCAATACAGAAACTCAGGGAGTTATAGTTGGTGCAGTGGTGCTATTGCACAATGTAAGGTGTATACATGGTTCCTGCTGGATGCTAAGACGTTTTGAAGGCCCTCTTGTTTTTTAACTTATATTTATTTTGTAACAAGACTAAAAGGCTCTGTGAAGCCGAAGTGAGCTACATGCTAATCAGCATGCTAACATGCTGATGTTTAGCAGGTATAATGTTCACTATGTTCACCATCTTTTAGCGTAACACAAAGTACAGCGGAGGCTGATGGGAATGTCAATAGTTTTGCAGGAATATGACCATAAACTTTAAGTAGTGGGCAAAAAGCATTTATGAATGAAATTGAATGGCAATCCATCAAAATGTTGTTGCTATATTTCAGTCTGGACCAAAGCGGTGGACCAATTGAAATACTGACATTGCCATCCACAGAGCCATGCTGTAGCTTGGCTAAAAACAATGCATCACCTCACTGGACCAACATAAAACACTGTATATTTTTTATTTGTCAGTATGTAATTGTGTTATTTCTTACAAATATACACACAAAAAAGCAAGCAAAATATCTGGAGTTGTATTTTAACGAGCTTACGGTCTTCTATATTTCTTCATTCTTGACATGTTTGTCTCCCACAGTCCTACTTTTATGTGTTGATAAGCTTTGTTACTTCATATTTTCACTTATATTCATGGTGAGCCGTCTCGCATAACTTTCTACCCTCTGATCTCCTGCATGACTCCGTTTTTGTTTTTGATTTGACATTTTAAAAGATTCCACAAAGCAGATTTACAAGCAGTAGTTTGCTGCATAACTTAGAAAATTGAAAGCTTTGGAATATTTTTTTCAGAATTTGCAACCTTGAAAGTATATGACTTGTTTACTTAAGTTTAATTTGTCAGTAGCACACTCCTGCATGTCTAATTCCATCACGTGAATCCTTACCAAGTACTAGCATTTACAGGCACAGAAAAATAACAACAGCTTACAATGCTGTAGGTAAAAGACATGTAGAAATGTTCTGATTTGTACGTATTCTATCTGAAAAATATATAGTTGATCTTCTTTGATAAGCAAAATGTAAACATTCAAGTTTTTTTAATGCATAAAACATTTAAAAAATGAGATGTCTTCAAATGTAATAGTTTATAACTTTAATTCATTTAACCATCAGTATTTTTGTTGCAGACACGTGTGTAATTGAATTAGCACAGGAAATTCTCATATTGAAATGCACCACCACGCTGTTCTTATTTACATAATTAGAATATGCAAGCAAAGCATCCATCTGATCTTTCCATAACTGCATTAGGAAGCTGCTACAAATGTTTGATTAGGATGTGGGAGTCCATTTTCAATAAGGGGATGAAGAAGCTAATTAGCAGCTCAGTGGGAAAGTTGTAAATACTCATTCAACTTTGAGGTCAAATAACTGCAAAAATGTTTTTAATGACACACCTGCAAATAATGAGAGGCAGTAGGTCATAGGTTGATCTAGTGCAGTGATTCCCAACCAGAGGTACTTGTAACCCAGGGAGAGTGTCTGTAGTTGCCAGGTGGGAAAGATTGTGGAGTAGCTCGGCTAATTTGTAAAATTAGAAATTACTAGTACTGTGCCCTTTGAAAACGTGCTGATTGCTTGGCCTATGGTGTTGCTTGTAGAATTTATCAAAACCAAAGTGTACCCCAAAATGACTTACAGAAGGACCCTGAACCACTTAATATGCAACTCCACTGTATAGCCTACTATCTATTGACTTAGTGTAGGCTATGTCTACATCAGAGGAAGACATAGGCGCCGATACCATGGGTGCTCCGGAGTTTGAGCACCCACGGAAAATACCGAGCACCCACTGAGCACCCACGTGTGCCAGACTGCCAGTAGGCTACATTTATTTAAAATTAAACATTGCAATTGGTACTAAGTGGAGCGTCTGTCATAATGTGATTGGTTATGTCGCTGTCAGTCCATATCCTATCCACCAATCACAGCGTCTCTTGGATGAAAACGCCTCCACCCCCCCCCCCACAGTGCGTGCATGTGCGTTAGGTAATCAGAGTCAGAATTAAATGGACAGATTTGTTATTAAAAAAGCAAAGCTAATGATGCAAGTGCATCGACGACATCCACCACCAGTGCAGGGAGTTCTTAATTTCCCACAAAGCTGATCGCGGTTGATACCCCAGAATCTGTTACTGCGCGCTAGATACAGAGCACCACGAGTGGCCGGTCGTGGTGCTCCGTCAGGTCAGCGGTAGTTGGTGGTAGTTACCCCAGAATAGGTGACTGTGCGCTGGATACAGTGTACCGCGAACTGCTGGTCGTGGTGCTCCGTCATGTCAGCGGTAGTTGGTGGTCAGGTAAACTTCTCATCTCCAATCCTATCTGTATTTGTGAGAAGTGGCGCTGTCCTGACTTGAAACTTCATGGCTTTATTATCGAGTTAATAGTGTGTTTGTATCGGCCACTGTCCATTTCCTAAGGTTCTGAAATGCAAACATTTTTTGACTACTTTTTTTTTTTAAAGGGCATGCGCCCGTGAGCACCCACGGAGGAAAACATAAATCGGCGCCTATGGAGGAAGACATTGTGCTTCTATACCTGACAGAGAACAATGCAGAATCAGAATAATCACAAAATATCACAATTAAAATGTGGAGTAATCAGACAGAGTCATGGACTCATGGCAGTGCGCTACCCACCTGGCCCGTTATGAGAGCTAATCAGCACATATCTGCGATCATCAACCACCAGAACCGGAGTGTGTGTGTGTGTGTGTGTGTGTGTGTGTGTGTGTGTGTGTGTGTGTGTGTGTGTGTGTGCGCGAGCACAGGCACGCGAGCACCTGTCAAGTTTGAAATCCATCGGACTAACGGTTCGAGAGATATGCGCTTAACACCCAGACAGACAGACAGACAGACGTTCCTGCAATTATAGATAGAGGATTCATATACCACACCTCCCAATGTCCAGAGTCAGTTGTCAGTTAGTCTCATAGACAGTATATAGGTTAGTCTATAGCCTTCGCGTTCAACTTCCGGGATTGCTCCGTTGCTGCAGGAAATTCCGCCGGATGCATGTATTTTCCGTTTCCTTCTGCTTTCCTTGTGTCGGAATTTTAAATCCGGTGGATTTATGTGGACTATTGTTGACTGCTCCTCAGATCTCTGCATGGTAAATTGAGACAGCTAGCTAGAATGTCCAATCTGAGTTTTCTCTCGCACGACTATATTGCAGCAGCTCTGTGCAGAGGTTAGCACCGCCCATGATGATTCTGATTGGTTTAAAAGAAATGCCTTTAAACCAGAGCGTTTTCCTCCCATCCCTGAATGCTATGTGGAGTAGCCAGACCCTCCTTCAGCGTGCTTTGAAGGAGGGTCTGGCAAAGCAAGACTAGCTGTCAGTAGACCAACAATAACAACAAATGAGTCCATTAATTAGTGGAACATGTGAGGTGGTGTGAAGGAAGGGGTAAATTGAGCTCATCTGACAGTGCTGTGGGGGTCGAAAAAAGGTTGGAAACCACTGACTTAGTGAGTAGAGAATCTAAAAATGTGTGAGCAAGAAACTGAATTTCTTCAAGCTCAAGTGATGATCCTCTGAAAGCCAGTCTTGATCCCTGACCTCCCTGTGGAGGTGGGTGAGACAACACGCGACCGCAGAAACACATCCCATTTCTATGTAAGTATATGCTCTGTGCACAGGAGCACTCATCAGTCACGCGGAGATGGTTTCATTACTCCGTCTGCAGAAAGGGTCTCAAGGGGGATCAGTTTCATCATGATCCACACACACACCATCCACACCTCCACTTGGAACACAGATCCTCAAGTTCTGGTTTGAAAAGCTGGATAAACAAATGGAGAGAATCAAGCATATTAGTCCCACTTCCTCTTTTCGGTCTTCTATTGGTATTAATGACATTTGAACCGAGCTGCCGATTTAGTCATGCAATGTACTATGATTCTATCAGTACTCATTCGTACAAGCTTTGGTAATACAGATTCTGGCTCTACTGTAAATGCCTGCCGGGAAGATTGCTTTCTAGATTTAGTTTGGCCCTCACCTAATCTTCTCCTCTGCGCTGTTGCACTGTTTCATCCCATCTCATCATTCTCGCTCTATTTCTCTTCATCTCTCTCCCTGTCTGTCTGTCTATGTCTCTGTTCCTCTTGACTGTGACTCCCTCCTTTTTTTTGTGCTCCTCAGAAGCAGCCAGCGGAGGAGTGTGGCAGGACTGTATGATTATTCATCCAGGGAAAAGCAGAGAGCTTTTGCCACTTACTCACCTACTCCGCCCACAGCCAGTTTGCCTATCTGTGATTACATTCATCAACACCCTACTTCTACACACACATGATTCTCCTAAGTGAGACAGACCTCTAATAGCAACTCTCTGTTAGAAATAGCTCCACATACAAAAACTTCCCTTATATCAAGTTCAGTGAAAGTCTACACAGAATGTGTCATTTTGGGGCTTTGACTGTATACATCACTTGAAGAATGCATGTGCTTTATTTTCCTTATATTTATGCAAACTTGCAGACTGTGTTCCCCAATAGGCCACTACAAACTAAACTGATATTATGCAAATACGGACAGAAAATGAGAGCAAGGGATGAGAGTTGTACTATTGGGACCATCCAAGGATTCCAGCACTATGAATTAATTGTGTGCTGGCATGTGGGGCTGTAGGAGGCAAGGACAGGAGGGGGTTTTATGCATCTTGGTGCGGCCTAGAGCTCTGATAGAGTTTAGATCTGGTGATTAGGCTGTGAGGTCGAGCTACTCAGCGGAAATCTCTTCTGAATTCTGAGGAAGCGCTGAAGGCATGTTCTTCACTGCATCAGAAGAGGAGAAAAAAAAGGAGGAAAAAAACCATCTTTTTATTTTTTTAAATGCAGACTCAGATAGATTTGGCCAGTACACAAAATATGAGAGGACTTCAAGATCTTTTGATTTGAATCCAGTCTCTCATTGTGAGACTTGTGATTGAACTATTTTAGGGCAGATGCCTTTTACACAGTAGCACAGACTTTTCGTGCCTTGACTTAACTTTAAATCTATGTTTCAGCTTGTATTGAGCACTTAAGTGTAGGCTATTACTAGTCAATACTGCATGTAAAAATGATTTGTGTAATTTAAAAAGAACACCTAACGAGGCACACTGGAATACTCTAATTTGTAGTATTACTCACAATCCACTACAAACTGTACTAAATACAAATTCTCTGAAGAATCATATTGCAAGGGAAATAAAAAGGCCCAAGGCTGTATTTTCCACCTAAGGTACTGCATTATTCACGAGATAGTCTGCTGTGGGGTTTGGTGAACAGCATGAAAACACCCTCCCATCCGTGATAGACAAGGTATAAATCTGACATGATACACCTACTCCTATCCTTCAGCTCTGGCTGCCTTTCTATAAAGAAAATCTGTATTCTAAACCAATGTTACAGGCATGCATGTGTTGTGCAAATGTTCGCAGCATTACCACATATGAATGTACAAAACAGCAGAGCTCATTGTGTTGAGAAGTAAACCCTATAGAAAATATGTAATAATAACAATGTATAGAAAACTGAATGAATGTTTTCATAAATTATACTTTTCATTTCTCCCTTTTTTTCTCCTTTTTGTCAGCACAGAAGCTTTTACATTGAGATGACAAAATGAAAATCTAAGTGCTTTGTGAAAGAGGCGGTGGGTATTGACAGGGGGAAAACTATAAAGACCTATATTCTACTATACATCAAACACAATGCCATGCTCTGAATAGAGATGTGAAAGGAAGGGTGTCGACCATATAGCCAGAATAAATCACATAGTGATGTTTTCAATACCCTAGACAAGAAATCAACTTTCTAAAACAGATAATCAGACATTTCCAGGCCATTTCATGCAGTGATTGGCCAGGGGCCTCGTTTATAAAACTGTGCGGCAAATTCGCAGGAGAAGTGGCGTACAGACGAAACATAGGATGCAAGTACGCACAGAAATATTCGGATTTATAAAACCATGCGCACGCACGTCCTACGCCGGTTTCCCTTTATAAATCACAATTGACTCCAAGGGCCCTATTTTAACGATCTGAAACGCAAGTGTGAAACGCAAAACCCAAGTAGCTTTGTGGGCGGATCTCAGCCACTGTTACTATTATACCGGATAAATGAGTCTTGCGCCCGACGCAAATCTTAAATGGGTTGGTCTGAAATAGCTAGGTGTGGTTTGGGCGTAACGTGAAAATAACCAATCAGAGCGTCATCTCACATTCCCTTACGTAACGTTTGCGCCGGAACACGCCTCCTCTTTTCGCTGAACCGCCCCCGGGAGCGCAAATACATTCCCTAATTTACCGACGTGCGTCTGTGGAGGGAAAAGTCCGCTGTGCGTGGGGTGCAAAATAGGAATGATACATGCATCGGTGTACAAAGGCAATTGCGCTGAGTGCAAGATAGGTCCCCAAATGTGGCACAGTTTTGGCGGCTTCATGTCACACCCATAATTGCCCTTAAATAGTCAGTGAAATGCCCCAAATTAATATTCATCCATACCGACATTATGCGCACAGAGGACAACAAAACACAGGACTTTCACTCAATGTGAAATTGTAGTTCTTGAGGTAGAAAAGAGGCATTACTGTGCCAAAAAAGCTGTAGAGTGACAACATGTTGCAGACACAGTTAATGCCACAGCCTCAGAGGTCGGACCATGGCCCAAATTAAAAAGAAATGGTCCGATATTAAAGTTGATGCAACAAAACGCCTAGCGCTACCCCGAGAAAGTGTTTTTTCCACGGAACACCAGAGCTGACCCCTCTTGAAGTTGGATAGGTATGGCGTGGTTTCTCTGAGTGCTCCTCTGTAACGCTGGGCCCAAAACAGCACAGAGATCCAACAGGACAGCTCGAGGCAGTCGGAACCATCTCTGAGGCCACTCTTCCTCGTTTGCCAGCAAGTCTTCTCGCTGTAGGTCTCCATTTGTCACACCTCCCAACAGTGCAAAGCCAGCCATTGTGCGTCATTACGCATGACATGCCTTTACCCATTCATTGGATTGTATCTTAAAAGATAATGGTGTCGGAATGAATCTAATTGTAAATGACAAGTAGTTCTATTGCACCTTTCACAATGGTTAAAAGATGCGTTAGACCTACAATAAAAACAAACATTTAAAAACAAAAATACAACGATCTAAAGCCATACAAATAAACACTGTATAAAACACTATGATACCGTAGGCTATATGATGACCATATTAAAACGATGTGCTCCGTCAGGCGGATGCATCGAAAAACAGCATCAGTCTCAGTTTATCGTATTATTCTTGAGAATAAATTCCATAAAATGCCAATATAATTACAGAACATTTGAGTTTCCTTTGCATAAATATTTGTTTGAATTCACGATAGTATCATGTTTTATTTTGTCTATTTTTCACCGCAGATGGATCAAACAGGTGTTTGTATAGGATATTAATTGTAAGAATGGCTTTGTGAATTCTTCATATCATCAATAAAGGGAATATTTCGATTTGTTTTACACAATGGTCTCAGATTCACACAGTTTCACGTGTTTCATCCATCTGCCGTCGGTGTTGCCGTTTCTTATTTCACCCGTTTCTGTGCGTACGCCTGGGTCAGAGTGTCCGTGGAGCACCTCACATTTTCCTGTCAAGTTTCCTTTTATAAATCACAATTCTTACGTAGAGAGCGGCGTACGTCTTCTTTTGTGCGTACGCCCCGTTTATAAATGAGGCCCCAGGTGTGTGAAATTAAGCAGGGAAGCAGCATTTGAACTTCTCTCTCTTTTTTCATAATTCAGACAGTTACTTCGGTCACTCTTCGTGTGTACACCATCAATGCTTTCAGGAAGAGATTGCCCTAAAGTGCGCACCATTATCCACACTTATACGATGATCGGCCTGCTCTATGATAGCAAGATTTTCGCCCGCCTTTGAGTGCAGTCATTTGGTACAAATATAAATGCTTCTTATTCTTACACATAGTTTGAAAGCACAAAGTACAAACTATGTGAATATTCATTCATATCAAGCACACACTGACCTTAAAAGGTGCTGTAAGCGATGCTGCGCGAACATTGTTATTTGAATTCAACTGCCAAATAAATACAAACACTGCTTCAGAATCTCCGCCCCATCCAGAGGGGGCCGAGCCTTTTCTGTAGTAGCCCCCAAACTCTGGAATTCCCTCCCACCCCATATCAAATCCTGTAATACAACTGCCAGTTTTAAGTCAAATCTGAAGACGAATTTTTACTCTCTTGCTTTTAACTCCCTTTGATTCCTAGATTCAGAGCTATGAACTGAAATCAACTTTTTCTTATCTTTTTGTATTTGAAAATTTTGTTCCATTGTTGTTTTATTCTATGTTACATTATTTGACTTTACCTTTGACTAACTATATTCATGGGACCTTGCACACTTGATTATGTATCTTTAAGGCATACCGTTTCTGCCTTCCCTGCTCCACCTGTAAAGCACTTTGGGTCAACTGTTGTTCATTTAAATGTGCTATACAAATAAAATGACTTGACTTCTTCATGCTTTTGCTATACATATAACGTCTATTTTCAGGTATGACAGGTATGCTGCAAGACACCTATGACATGAAAAGCTGAACTGCTTCTAATCTGCCATTCCCTTCGAGGTGCTGCTCCTGAAGCGGTTCCTGTTAAGTGCCTCCAGCACAGAAGTTAAGTCCTCTGTTGGGAATCCTTTAATTGCATCACTCTGCAATCATGACACACTCTGATCCCTTCGGGAAGAGTGTTTCTTTCCATTTGTGTCAATCAAATTTTCTGTGCTTAACCTCTGTCACCTGCCACTCATCTGATTAAACACTGCGAGTAATGAGGAATGCGTACAGAACTATTGTTTTACCAGGCCAGCTGGAACAATTTGCAATAATGGTTATTTGCTGCATTCTCACCAGTACAGTTAGCATGTATGCTTTACTTTTGTGATATGTAATCATTTAAAAAAAATTACATAATCAATGCAAAGGTTTCAACAATCAACAACTTGGTGATGATTTGCATTGCTCAGTGATCCTTAACTGACTTACACCAAGTTGAGTTGGGTTTTCATACCTTGACAATCCATGTTTTAATTGTTTTATTTATTCTATTATGCAGTGTGTAAAGCACTTTGAACTGCCACTATGTATAAAATGTTCTGTATAAAGACATGATCTTGCCTTACATTGGGAAAAACAGTGGAAGGTAGTAACCTATTGGTACACTACTAATAAAAAAATACTTCAACTTCTATCTCCTTTCACTGATAAATGTGATTTCACTTTGCATTTTAAAATTACATTTGAATATTTCCTAAAAACCCTCTGAACACAATTGAAGCCAACATGGATGAGAAGTGAAAATAGAATAAAAGTTTATGGAGGACTAAAAATGACAGAAGGAAAAATAAATAAATAAATAAATAAAAGTAGAATTAAATAAATAAATGCCGAAATATAGTGAAAATAAATACATTTTGGTAACAAAAATGGCTATTTCTGTATTTTTACATGTATTTATTTATTTATTTATGCATTTCTATATGTATTTATTTATGTATTTATTTATATATTTATGTATTTATATATTTATTTTTATATATATATATATATTTATACATTTATTTATTTCTGTATTTCCACATTTCTACATTTATTTATTTCTGTATTTCCACATTTCCACATTTATTTTCCCCTGCGTATGCTAATTGAGTGGGGGGTGCCAACATCAGTCTGAAGAAGGATTGGTTAGCTGGGGGCCGTGTCGCTAACCAGACAGAAGCAAACGATCCATCTATCCATCTCTCGACGCAGGCTACCTATGCTGCAGCTAGTGTGTAATACGGTGTAATACAATCTATGGTAATGAGTCGGGGGGTGCTTAAAGAGCAATGTGCAGGTTGAATTTATAACTGAATTAATACGTAATTTATTGTGTTTGTGCTGGTTGCACAAAGTCCAGTCTGTCAGGAAATCGTGTACATCATTTTCCTTGTAGGAAAAGCAAGGTTTTTTGTTTTTGGGTGTGTTTTGTGAGCAGACTTCACTGGCGCGTCTGTCACCACACACTCTGTCGTTTGTGGTGCTCATTTCACTCCGGAGAGTTATAGACCTGGAGATTTGTTGGAGTCTCGGATGGGATTTTGAAGTAAGGACCATGTGAGGCTGATTACCGATGCTGTTCCCTCGGTGCACTCGATGGAATCAAGTCCACCACCATCAAAGCTTTCACCTGAATCTGGCGCGGGCAGGACTGGAGGACCAAGTGCTAGCACGTGCAGAAATTCCATGCACCGAAAAAGAGCTCTTAGCAGAGTAAGACTTACTCTTAGACTTAGACTTTTAATTCTTGTAACTCTTAATTTGGCTGATTTCGTAATGTTTTAGTCTAATAATTTCAGAATAAAGAAGTGATTTGAGCGTGTATGTATTGGGCAATCCACCATCTAACTAGTAACATACATGTTAACTTGGCTATTGCATTAGCAAACATTTGGTAGCTGATGATTTGATGACAGAAGTAGCTAAAATTGCGTCTGAAATCATTCCCTCATCTGGATTAAAAAAACGCGTGACTGCAAATTCCTAGCATCAGGGCTTCAGTATACAGAGAGAGGGAGAGACTGAGCTTTAGAACAGGTTTTCGTAATTGTCTGCCTTGACATCAATGCAGTTTGTATTAAGCTAGCTATGAGCTGTTGGCAGCTAGCTAGCCCAAACACCCCGTTTCCCCGCATTTTATTAAGCTATCTATGAGCTGTTGGCAGGCAGCTAGCTAGCACAAACACCCCCGTTTCCCCCGCATTTTATTAAGCTAGCTATGAGCTGTTGGCAGGCAGCTAGCTAGCACAAACACCCCCGTTTCCCCGCATTTTATTAAGCTAGCTATGAGCTGTTGGCAGGCAGCTAGCTAGCCCAAAACTCCAGTTTCCCCTGCATTTCAATTCAGACCGTTTTCCCGCACGATTTTGTTCAATAGGCTACTCTGGTAATTTAGAAAGTCCAAATTGATATATTAATAAATATGCTGAAATCTCCTAGATTTTGCCCCTAGAGGTTTTGACACGTCAGAGCTGCTTTGGTTTTATTTCTCTTTTTTTTATTATTATTACTGATCCAGTTGGTAACTAAGCTTGTATCCTATTTTTGTGAGTGATTTTGAACCGTGTTTTTCAGATTTTGGCAGAGAGTGCAGCCAGTAATGAAGGGATAGATGCACCTAGCACTGTAGATTTTGAAGAGACAGAGGGCTTCTCTCTACAGGATCCTGGACCATTAGTGCTTCATCGTGGGTCACAGTGCAACATCAGATGTCTGCAATGCTCATCAGGTAGTGTAACTTGCATGTAATTAAAGTTAGCTGTATTTTAAAAATTTTTTTTTTTATTGGGGGAAAAGGGGGTTTTTTTTATTGGTTTTTTTGTTTTTTTTTTTTTTTTTTTTTTTTTTTTTTTTTGCCTAGCAGTTTTCCTTGGAGTAGGGTGGCCCCTAAATCATGGCTGCAGCTGTCGCCGTGGTCCTGCTACACCCTGCTACACCGTGCAGTTCCCTGCTACGTCCTGTAACGCCCTGCTACGCCATGAACTACTGCAACTACTATTTATAGTCGTAGTTCAATTATCTTTATTGTGACTATTATTGCCACTGTTCATCACACTCCCAACCGACACCGTCAGACACTGCCTACCAAGAGCCTGGGTCTGTCCCAGGTTTCTTCCTGAGAGGGAGTTTTTCCTCACCACTGTCACACTGAATGCTTGCTCTTGGGGGAATTACTAGAATTGTTGGGTCCCTGTAAATTATAGTGTGGTCTAGACCTACTCTTTTTGTGACTTGAGTGTCTTGAGATAACTCTTGTTATGATGTATTAAAGTTGATAAAGATGAGACTTTATTGATCTGGTGGTGAAATTCACAAGCTACCTGCCAAGTCAAACTTCTAAAAGTAATGCAAAAGTAGTGTAAAGCATTACAATTCAGAGACAGTAATATTGTAATATAACTAATTACTCTGAAATGACAGTAACTAGTAATCTATAATGAACTGCATTTTGGAAGTAACTTGCCCAACACTCCTAGTTACTATCAATGAAATTATGAATACATTTTATACAACAAGACACTTTGTGATTGTGTTCATTTTGTGAAAACAAAATATATTTATTGATTGCCTCCCTTCCTCTGGAAACTGCCTCCTGATTGCGGCCACAACACAAGCTGGTATTTCCTTCCTGATCTCCCTGCCCAGAAACCCATATGTCTATCGGACCACCTGCCTGTAGGCTGTGTATCGGAATTGCCTAGTGAATGATAGGGGTGAAATGTTGATATTGATAATCCTGTTAACATAGTCAATATGATCAAGAGTGATAGACTTATTTGATGTAACATTTTCAGTTATTCTATTCCATAAAGGTATGTATGCACATCAGAGTTTAAAAATCTGCTAATCCCTCAGCATCAATAATGCAAATTAGATTAGATTATACTTTATTGTCATTGTGCAGATAACAAGTACAAAGACAACAAAATGCAGTTTGCGTCCAACCAGAAGTGAAAAAAAATCAAATATGTATAACTAAGTGAAAGTAATGAACAACATGTACAGATATGTGCAATGTAGTAGGAGTAACATAGTAAGAATATAGATATATGCAGGGTATTAACAAAATATATTATAAGAAAAATTGAATAAATATGGATATTCAGTATGAACCACATAGACAGATATGTGCAGTGTGGTAACAGTACCATTGTAGTGTAGAAACGGTAACGTAAGAATAAGTGTACTGTATGTGCAGGAGGAATAGTATGACGTGCAGTAGAATATGGCTATATATAAGTAGTTACAGTATGTACATTAATTATTTTGATACAGTTTGTTATTTGTGTAGAAAACTGATGACTATAATAGAAGTGTATAATAATATAATAGTGTTATAAATTACTCTCATCTAAACATACTCTGGTCTGTTGGCTTGGAGAGGGCCATACTCCTGCCTGAAGTTGAGGTATGCTACCTGCAGCGAGAACGGGTTGAGGCAGCAGGCATCAAAGCCGGGATGGAGCGTCAGGCAGGTGATGTCCGTGGCCAGGACATCCACCTCTCGACAACACATGCTGTCCACCGCCGACGCCATAGCCTCACAATGTCCGCAGAAGCACCTAGCCAACAAAATTTATTGTATAACACCGATGTACTAGCCTAGATGAACCAGCATTAGCCACCGTACTACACAGTAACTCACCAAGTCACTTGCCCTATTCGCCACTGGTTCACAACTCTACTTCTCTCTTCTGCCCATTGTTCCTCCCCCTGATCTCCCCCTAATCTCCCCCTGACCTCTATCTTTTCTAGGAGGCTCATAATTATAGGCCTGTGTGCCATCATAGGCATGCTCGCCAACGTTGGAGAGCTCGGTTTCTTCATCCACATCCATTGTAATTTGAGCATGAACTTGACCAGACTCCCTCGCGTTACGTCACTTCCGGTCAGTGATAGATAGATGCGGAAGTTATTTTATCACAATTTTATCTCAAAATATCGTTTATGATGGTTATATATTCCTCCAGTTTTGAAAATCTAGTTGTTTATCATTAATATACACTATGCTGTATAGGGGTGTTCAACCTGCACATAAGCAGCAGAGTAGGCTTCCTTGTACCAGTGAAATCAAGGCAGTAGTAGTAGATTCGATCACATCGCTCTAACCAATCCAATAAAAATAAATAAATATATAAATAAATAAATAAATATATAAATACATAAATATATAAATAAATGTATAAATACATATAGAAATGCATAAATACAAAAATAAATTTAAAAATACAGAAATAGCCATTTATGTTACCAAAATGTATTTATTTTCACTATATTTCTGCATTTATTTATTTATTTCTACTTTTATTTATTTATTTATTTTTCCTTCTGTCATATTTAGTCCTCCATAAAAGTTATGCTCACAGTGTGTACATGCTCAGAGACAACAGCAATTTGCAGACTTACATTTCAATGAAAATACCTAAAGGACATAAATCATTTCAAGTCAGTAGAAAATCTGAAGTATAAATCATATTTATATAGCACTACCCTTTAACAAAAATGCACTCAAACTCAGATATTTCAATGAAGTACACATTATAATAAAGTGAACCGTTAATAACTACCAAAAGACTTCCAGACTTGGAAATATATTACATTGTACAACTTCCGGCTAAAACGACTGCGTCTCTAGGAAGTCAATTCAAAATAATGACTGTATCTCCACATTTGGGAGCACCCAATATCCTCAGCCATTCTTAAATTTGCCAACTCCAGCGCCTGTCCTCCCAGCACTCATCTGTCTTCACCCACTTACAGCAGCTGTTGCTAGGTAACAGTTCAAGCCTGCATGTACATATTAGGTTTTATATGGAAACAATATTCAGTGTGCAATGAATCGACCATTAAATTAGGAAATTCTATATGTAAGGCCAGTCGCTTTTGCTCAGTACTTTAACACGATATCCAAAAAGTAAACTATATTACATTACAGTACTTTATTAGTAAGAAGGGTAATATAAATCACACAGTTACTTAGTAATGAATTATTGATGTTAAGCCTAAATCTTCAGGCTGATCAGTCTCCCTGTCCCCTTACATGACCAAGAAACCTCTGGCTGAACTGCTCACAGTAAATATTCTGCTTTGTGACCAAAAGCCTACAGGGGATTTCTAATTAGGTAAGGAAACAGGCACAACTGTGCAAGTGGAAGACGGGATGAGAGTGAAGATATTGGAGGAAGTGTGGAGGAGAGGGCTGATTGGGGAATGAAGAGAGAGGAAGCAAATAACAGGAAAGAAGTAGAAAGAGGGGGAAAGACGGAAGGAAAAAACAGTGGAAGATGACAGGAAGACTGGGGACTTATCAATTAATTATAATGCAACAGCAACTAGAGACAATCATAGGAATAGCATGCAGCAAAGGAGAAACAGTGGTGAGGAGAGTAGGGCAGACACAGAAAGAAAACATAAGTATATGGAGATTTGCACATGGATAGAGATTTACACAAAAAGAGATTGGATAGAGAAATTTGCACATAAAAAGACCAACAATGAGCCTGGATTGTGGGAACGATGGAGGGGAATAAAAAAAAACAACACACAGGCCTCTTAAACTTGATCCGAGAAGGCAGTGGGACAGCCTTCCAGCCACCTTGTGCCTACATACCTGTCCATCAACCTGCCAGCTCTGCATATCCCATGGATGATGTTCCAGAGGGGCCAGGCTCCATGTCGACACATTCCAACACAGAGGCCCTTTGAGTAGGCATGAGATTGTGGTTATGTGGCCAGGGACCAGTCTGGGGCAGCCAGCACTGCAGAGCTAATACGTGCCTAGACTTTTACCACAAAGCCCCTCAGGCCCCACAGTCAATGAGCCCAGAGATTGCTGTGCCGCTTTCACTTTGGGAGCTCGGGATCTGAGCGTGAGAGTGGAGGGGCAAAGCCTTGGAATGAGAAGTAAAACAAACAGACGTTTTAGAAGAGGATACGGCTGCCTGCTTCTACATCTTAGCTAGCCCCTGATGTGCTTTGAATATTAGAAGCAACAATAAACATAGTGTATCCTCTCTCCTGTCACCCATGGCTAAAAATCCATTTTAAATATGAAGCTGAAATCAGATTGTTTCAACAGAATTTCTCTCTTTGTACTTATTTGCAAATCACATAGGCAAGGTAGGCCTTCTCCAAATCATACTTGCAAATTATGCATGGGAGTATTGGTAGGTGGGTTCACGGGGATGTTGGGAGGTAAGCAAGAATCACTGATCCAACCAAATCACAACCAACATTTCAGGAAATACTCCATTGAGAACAGCACTGCAATGTGAGTTTAGTCAAGACAGTTAAGCTGCAGTGACAGATAAAGATGTGCGGCATTTTGACAGTATGAATCTCTGTTCAACAGACGCAATCTGAATGGTAGAGAGAGCATGAAACACCTTCAGAAAGAAACACAGAGAGTGCTGCGCTCTATTTCACTTGGCCAGATATTGCCTAAGATACCCTGTCCCTTTTTGTATTAAAGCTTGTCAAGGATAAATAAAATAAGATAAGGAGACATACCATACTTAACATCCATATTACAACCTCACAGGTGTTATTACTTAACTTGAGCACAGATCTAATCAGCCAGAGTAAATGAAAACACCTGTGTGTGTGTGTGTGTGTGTGTGTGTGTGTGTTCCATTTTACCCTGACAGAAGATCACCACTGACCAGTGGATTCAACTGGATTATGGTGTCAGCTTTATCCTGCTTTTGAAAGTGGGAATGTTTACAAACTATGCATTTGCCAGACTATCTGGATGGTGCTCATCCATGAAGCCTTTTGTCTTGTAAGTTATTTGAAATAAAGTATACAACTCACTTGTTTATAGCCATTGCAAGATTTTCTGATACTATTAGCATTTTAATTTTTTTGCCATCCTCTAGGACAGGGGTCGGCAACCTTTTTGATATGAAGTGCCCTTTTCAACATTTCTTGTTTATTAGTGTGCCATGTCAACATTAAGCTTAATTATGACATCACATCAAAATGTAATATCCAGGGAATCTGTAATTTTATTCCATAGCAACATTTGATAACATTTATTTCTCATAATCAGGACCTTGTAATTATTATTATTGTATATTATTATTATGATTATGGAAACCTGGTTTTAGTATGAAGCGTCCTGATTGGTGAAAAATGGGCTGACAAAAATATCAATGTCAAAGAGCCTGAAGCGAAAAGTTGACATGGAAAAGCCCAGCTTTAATGATGAATGGACTGAAGCAGGTCCTGTATGCCTCATTTTCAATGAAACAATGCTGTGGCAAAAATAATAATAACACAACCAGCATCATTATCAAGAATGAAGAACACAACATAACGATTGCGTCATTCACGTGCATATTAAGTAGCCACATGTATTTCTTTTGGTCTTATAATGCGTCCATATTTACCGCTCCAGCGGAGAGGATGGTTTTTTTCATCCAGCTTAAGTTTATAAGAATTTGTCCAGATTTCAAGATTCCCTGCAAACTAAGATAAACAGACCGACAGCTTTTGTTTTAGCTTGTTTTGTAAAAAATTGCTATTTGCAGAGTAGAGCTGTGTTTGAGTAACAGTGCGGCGGACAAGAGTGTACTGAGCAGACAGAGCAGATTGAAATATCGCTTTCTACATGTTTATGCCGGTCTACACAGGTGAGTGCATTGATAAGTATTGGCTTTTAACTCACAAAGGTTTTAATGTAGCCTACTTACAGTAACAAGACTAGTGTTAGTTCATCTGCCCCAGCGGCCGTTGGTAATCCTCTTTGTATTGTTCCCAGTCAGAGATATGAGTCAATCAAACTACCGTAAATAACAGGTCGCGCAACTGTGAACATTGTCATTTGGCATGCGGATGAGAGAGTGCTTCAGCATTTCAACCATGATTTCAACACATCAATAACTCTCATGCACACATATTGCCAGCGTGCCCATGGTGGCACGCGTGCCTAAGGTTGCTGACCCCTGCTCTAGGATGACATTTCTGTGGTAAAGACTTTGGGAGGAGTTGATTGAACACATGTTGGGCTTACTAACTCAAGCGCAAACTGATGTACCCATGATTCAATGCTCTCTTAAAGTAACAGACACACTCTGTAATGAGCCCGCGCTAACACAAGAGCTACTCACCTAACATAGAACATTGTTTTTGTAAATAATTAAATGTCTAATCCTAGAATATAAAATGACCTCCACTTTGTCCAAGAAACTATATTTTATTTTCTCATTAGCTGAAACATAAGTGTGGTTTTCTGACCATTTTCTGTGATTAAAAAAAACAACAATATATAGATATCTGCTATAACTGACTGTACCAGACATAGGATATCTTCACAAATCAGTAGTCACTAGTAGTAGCAGTTTCCATTATTATGAACAAAAACATATTTGAAAATGAAACTCACTTACAGTGAGAAATGAAAGCTAGTGGAACAGAAGCAGATACAGCAGTGTTATGGTGCATAGGGCCATTCTATTTAATACAATAGATATCTTTGAAGAAATTGATAAAAGGATAAAAAAGATTTTTTTAATGATAAATAATTAAAACTAATTTCAAACTCTTTTCAACCACATTGCATGCCCTTTGGTCATCTGTATTATTCTATTGCAACAGTAGCACAACAGGTGAGCTAATTAATGTAGCAGAATTAGGAGTTCAAATAGCAGTGAGGCAGGTGCTTGTGTGCACACATATTCACTGCTATCACAGATTCACAGCTATCACATCCTAAAGCTTCTTGATCACTGCATGTCCCCCCTAAACCCTGATTCTCCACTTCAACATTAAGTGAGTCAGAGGGGTTCTGTCTCTTCTCAATCAAATCTTAGTTTACCACAGGGTGGAAATTATTATCACTGCTTCTGAAGCCTAAACATTAAAGCTCAAGTTTCTTTTCATCACTGATAGTAATTGGATTTTCAGATATTTCATGTATTTCGAAGGCCCTGTGAGGTTGAACACTTTTTTTGGTCTTATAGTGCGGAATGGCTTCAGGTGAGGCCCAGACTGAGCATTGGTGTGATCAGCATACTGAGTGACAGCTCGGCAATAAAACAGAAGGAGACAGATAGGGAGAGAGAGAAAATGAATGAGAGGTTTAAAATTTAATTGTAAACGTGAAGAAAAGGCATGCAGACAAAAATAACAATCACACAGACAAATCCAACAATCCATCTTGATAGGGAGCCTGTTAGTACTGAACTCTGCAAGAGAGGTTTGGTAACACAATAAAAAATAGAGTAAACTAAATCCTGAGCAGTCAAGACAAAGAAAAACTAATGAGGAACTAATTAGTCAGTTTGATGATACACTTCTGGGGGATACAGAGATGTTTAGTAATAGTGAGATAACCATAAAATCATGACTTAAAAACTAAACATGATGCATTGCTTCATTTGAGACGGCACGAAAATAATTTTAAAATGATTTGTGCGCAATAAGGAAGTCATGATTGATTATTCCTTGTGTGCCACTAAGCAGCTGATTCAGAGCTAATTAGAAATGATTAATTTAGAAAATGGTCAGAAGATTTAGGATGAAAAATTGGTTCATTAACTGAAGTGTTTGTTCTCAAGTACCTTATTATTGATATATATATATATATATATACAGATCTTGATCCTACGACTATTGGTAATTTTACAGTCACCAATTCACAAATTTAATCCTCATTTGTTTGGTGGAGAAAATGAGCTCAAGCTAGCAAGACCATCTCTGCAGCCATCTATTGACTACAAGTTGCTTGTCTTGTCTCCTGCTGACTCTGCTAGCCCGGCCTGTCAAGGTTTTCAAATGTAAACATCAGAGTAAACGCAGAGGAAAAGCTGAAGATGGCTATTAGCTACAATTTATGGCTACTGCTCAGACACACTGGACCGTTACCAGAATGTCTATTGTGCTACTGTAGCCATAGCGGTCCAACTTCTGTTCTTGTTTAACTGCCTGCTCCCTTTTTGGATTTGTCTGCCTGATGTAGAACTTTGCTTTCAATTTCAACAAAATAAACTCCAATTCAATTCAATTCAATTGTATTTATAGTATCAATTCATAACAAGAGTTATCTCAAGACACTTTACAGATAGAGTAGGTCTAGACCACACTCTATAATTTACAAAGACCCAACAATTCCAGTAATTCCCCAAGAGCAAGCATTCAGTGCGACAGTGGCGAAGAAAAACTCCCTCTCAGGAAGAAACCTCGGACAGACGCAGGCTCTTGGTAGGCAGTGTCTGACGTGCCGGTTGGCGGTGTGATGAACAATGGCAATAATAGTCACAATAAAGATAATCGATCAGTGACTAGAAATAGTAGTTGTAGTAGTTCATGGCATAGCAGGACACTGCAGGGTGTCACAGGACGTAGCAGAGCACTGCAGGACGTAGCAGGGCGTAGTAGGACGCAGCAGGACGTAGCAGGGCACTGCAGAGCGTAGCAGGTGTAACAGGGCACTGCAGAGCGTAGCAGGTGTAACAGGGCATAGCAGGGTGCGCAGCAGGACCACGGCGACAGGCTGCAACCATGATTTAGGGGCCACCCTAATCCAAGGAAACATGCTGGGCGAAAAGAATACATATGGACTCCGGGGAATAAGCTCCCCAGAGCTAGGTTAGTAAAAAGCATTTCTGGAACATGGAAGCACACAGATGGAAAGAGAGAGGAGAGAGAAGCTCAGTGTGTCAAAGGAAGTCCCCCGGCAGTCTAAAACTATAACAGCATAATTAAGAGAGACAGGTTAAGGAGAGGAGCCCAGGTCGGGCTAGAACTCTCCCTAACCGGTTTGGGCTGTACTGGCCCGTCTCCCTCTACTTTGATTATATGGTAGATGAGTCTAACGACTATGAAGAGACGGGGTGCCGTGTCTGTAGCTATGCACCCTCCCCCTGCCGGTCTAGGCTAGGTCTAACCTGCTCTGTTCAGTCTCGCTTTGGAGTGCAAGCATCCTTTACCAGAAACAATGCAAGTGAAAGGTACTTTTGTACACTTGTACAGCATGAAGACCAATCCTTCTTTTCTCTGTTAGGAGTAAGGTCAATAGGTTTAAATCATAGATGGTATACAATATGGACGTAGTCTCCATGATATCACCCATAGGTTTTTGAAAAGTGGGCGGCTCCCGGTAACTCCAGCAGTCGCCATTTTGGTAGTGCCTGGCCTCTGTCTAACTACCGGCTAATCCAAAAATGGGCAAAGAGGTGGAGCATGTATGGAGCTGAGGCGTGCCAAATGAAGCCTACATTCTATGCTCACTTCCTGTGATGGCAGCCAACCTGTCACTCAAAGCAGAACTTTAAGCCTTAATATAACAGAGTTATCATGAAATGGGTAATTAGCTATACTGTAGAGACCAAAACCGCTTTATGTACCAGGCTGTAAATATGTTTATTTCTGCTGTAAAGTTGGGCATTTTAACATGGGGGTCTAGGGGATTGACTCCCTTTTGGAGCCAGCCTCAAGTGGCCACTCAATGAACTGCAACTTATGGCACTTCTGCGTCAGATTCATTTTTCAGCACCGGAGGTTGCTGCTTGGTTTAAATGGTATATTGTGGCAAAAATGATACACTTCAAACTGCTTGCAGTTCCTCAAAACTACTTTTTTGTTACAGTATATGTAAGGCAGCTCTTTATTGGATCCTGAAAAACAGCTTTAAAGAAAAATGTCTTTAAGAATGCATGGGGATCTATTGATTAAGGCTGGCGTCCACATTGCTTTTGTATGAAAGTGAAACATGCCAAGTGTTTTGAACACCTTGAAAAGCACTGCATATTTAAAGATACTTACTATTACATTAATGAAATTACCTGTTTGAGTAGTGATTTCACGCAGTGCAGAGTACATTCTGTTTCTGTCTCATTCTAAAAGCTAATGAATCGACTGCTGCACCAAACCAGAGGACTAATGCATATCCTCCCCAAGTGTTACCAGCAGATTTAAAATCCTAATCGGTTTGGTCCTTCACACAACAACAGAATGTTCAATATCTGATTTGCAGGGCTCGCAACGCCATTCATTGTTCAACAGCATCGCTGTCATTATCGCTGTCACAGTGTGAATCTATGCACTGTGCACAGTCATCATCACTGTGAACCAACAACCGAGCAGTACGACAGGCCAGGAATTAAGTGCAGCATCCCAGCAGGAGGCAAGGCCGGTGATCCCCTGAGACACATGTTCCCCTGGCTGATTGCTGAGCTGAGGCTCTGATGGAGAGGGTAATTAAAAGAGATGAGAGCATTAATAGTGCATAAGACAGTGTGTGTGTGTGTGTGTGTGTGTGTGTGTGTGTGTGTGTGTGTGTGTGTGTGTGTGTGTGTGTGTGTGTGTGTGTGTGTGTGTGTGTGTGTGTGTTTGCAGGTTGAAAGGAGGGCAGGAGGGTATAACAATCTTTAACACATTATTTCTTTCTGTCCAAATACATGTGACTGTAAGAACATAGAGGCTTTACACTTTGAAGAACACTCAGACAACTTTTCATAAACCATACTTGTGAAGAACAGGTCAGAAGGGTCAGTCAGAGGAATATGTAGGGGAAACAAAACAGACAAAAGAAGCTCACATTAATAGGGAGACATGCTGACAGATTGGGATTTTTTGGGGTTCAGGTGTAGCTTTTCCTGGACAAGTGTGAATAATCAGAGCAGAGATGTAGAAACTCTAAGTGAACTTTGCAAATTCTACCAGGCTTTTTTAATACAAGCAGGAGCTTAGCAAGAGCAAGGGAGGCACACATTGTTGTTCTGGATTTACCATGCAAATGTTTTTAGTCACGCATGGATAAGAACAACAAAACCACTTTAACACCGTCAACCTCAGTTTAATAATGTTTTCATGCCTGGCAGACTCACCTCAACTTTTATAAAAGGTACGGCAAAGTGTTAGCAATGACCATGTTGCCCTGTGTTGATCAATGATGGAAACACTCTGAAGATGGATAGGTTTACCCTTACAAGCAGATAAGACCTACTCATGATTGATATTCATTGTGTGAAAGGAAGAGAGTACATATTAAAGTTTCCTTTCACATAAATGTTTCACCAAAAGCAAATATTTTACCTTCGCCAAGGAGGTTATGTTTTAGGTTTGGTTTGCTTGTTTTTCAGCAAGATTAAAAAAGGAATTTACAGCTAGAAAAAGTTTTTTTTTACAAAACTGGGCTGTTTATACATTATAATGGTGCAAACATTGTAAAATTAGTGCTACATTGCCAGAGAAAACAGAGAAAAGAAGTTTTGGTATTCCCCTTTGCTCAAAATGTAAAAACATCTACACCTACCAGAATTGATCCCCAGTGTTTGTTAGAAATCACTACAAACAGGCCTGAAATAGACATACACACGCTCAGAACCTATTCATGCACAAATGGAGAGATGTCAGAGTGAGTGGGCTGCTAATGCTGGACCAGCACCCTGAGCGATTGGGGACGTACGGTGCCTTACTCAAGAGCTCCTTGGCAGTACCTAGGAGATGAACTGGCATTTCTCCAGTTACCAATCCACGCTCCGTACTTTGATCCGTACTTGGACTTGAACCAGCGACCCACCGGTTCCCAACCCAACTCCCTACGGACTGAGGTACTGCCACCCCAAAAAGCACTTTGGACCAATAAATGCTCCAGCTGGTGGGTGACGTAATGCGAGCACGTCACAGAATCAATACAGCGGCCGGCTGGTAACAAACAATTTAGTTAGTAGTTCATTTCCACACACTGGATGGCAAAGTATCCTTTTAAGGAAACACTACTGGCCTTATTTTAATGAAACTTGGTGGAAGGGTGTAGCATGGGCCAACGAAGAACCCATTAAACATTGGAGCGATTTCAAAACACAGGGCGGAAACACAATTATTTTTTGAGATGGGACATTTGGCAATGGTGAATGTCTGTGCCAGAGATGCTCACAAGTCTCTGAGCTAGAGACCAAGTCAAGTCTCAAGTCTCTCGTGGTTATAGTTATAATGAGTGTTGCTGCATTCCATTCAGGCTGCTTAGAACACTGCATAGCTATTAAAACGAATTAAAAGCATTGCAGCCAGCGGGACATAAATGATTGCATAAATCTACTATGACAAGTTTGGCAATCAAAGGTCCAAACAAAATAAACACTCATTCATCTTTGCATAACATAACGACAGTATGAGTTAACCTCCCGTAGGTCATGGCTATAGCAAGAAGCAAGCTAACATTAGATGGCCAATGCTTGTCTTTTGAGGACACGTTTCAAGTCAAGTCTGAAGTCACTGAGTGTGTGACTTAAGTGCAACTCAAGTCTGAATAGCTGACCTTAAGGAAGATGTCCGTCGGATGTTCAAGGAGTTAAAGACTAAAGACGCCCTGCTGACCGCCTGTTTTAATGTGGCCCATGATCAGTCAATGCGGATTGCAACGCTATCTGCCGCCCTCCAGGATACGGTGCCCTGGGATCGGTCCACCTGCCCACGTCCGTCCTCCTGCTCAACGCCGACCGTCAGGCCGCCCTGGACTAACGTGGTCAACGGCCGGAGGAAAGCCAAGGATGGGGCTGCTTCGCCTCCTGCCCTCAGCCTTTCCAACCGCTTTGGTGCTTTGTCGGAGCTGGATGCCGACCTGGCTGGCTGCCCCGACTCATGCTCGGTGACCGGGGTTGGTGAAGTGCCTGCGGCGACCTGTCGCGGCCTGACCCTCCCAGTAGCAATTGCTGTGGTTCCCCATGGCTCCGATGGTCCCGGAGCTCGCCCTGGTGCGCAGCCGGCTCTCCAGCAATCATCACGGGGGAGGACTGCTGCACAACTGGATCACCGGCTATCGTCGCGGGGAAGGACCGCTGCACGGCCGGCTCGCCCGGCTGTCGTCGCGGGAAGGGGCTGCTGCCACACGTCAGGATCTTCTACGGGATGCGGGTGAGGTACTTCCTGACACTGCCCATCCACAATCCCCCACTCCTCGTCCGCTCTTCCTCCCAACCACATTAATTATTGACTCCATCACCCGACGCATATGCTTTTTTAATGCTGTCACTGCTTTCCAGGAGCCCAGGTTGCAGACATCTTGGCTAAAACTGTGGACCTGATACCCTCACTCCCAACGTCCAACAAACGTATCGTGGTCCACTGTGGACACAATGACATGTCCTACCGTGAAACTGAGCGCGCAAGGAAAGATTTTAACACTCTTATAGATACTTTAAAGAGCACTGAGATGCCGGTTTTTATTTCGGGCCCACTTCCCTCTCTAGGCTGCGGAATAGAACTTTTCAGCAGGCTTCTAGACCTTAACACCTGGCTTCAGAATACCTGTAACCGTCACAACATAGGTTTCATCGACAATTTTAATCTGTTTTGGGAATGTGGCTCCCTGTTTAGCAGGGATGGGATTCATCCCAATGCACGCGGCAGCCAGATGCTATGTGACAATATACGGCATGCCCTGCAGACACAGAGTTATGATTGACGGTTTGCATCTCGTAAGCGCATGCCCAAATACACTTCCCAGACGCACTCTCTAATAACCTCCTTCTCCTCTACAAATAACTCTGCACAGACCAACCATATCATTTCAGGCATTACCAATAATAGACTACACATACTGGTGAGTCAGCAAAGTGTTAAAAATCACTCAACTGCAAACATAGCCAACTTGGTATCCATTCCCCGTTTGCTGCAGCCTGCCCCCATAAATGAGGCAGATAAGTCCTTTAACACACTAACAATAGCTCTATTAAATGATTTTATGTTTTTAACTGAAACCTGGCTGGAGCAGAGTAGCGGTGCTGCAGTTCTTATCGAGTCACCTCCCCCTGGCTTTGGTTTCATGAGTGAGAATAGAATTGGCAAAAGAGGAGGTGGAGTTGCTATTTTGTTCAAAGACCTATTCCTATGTACACAAATATCTGTTGGAAATTTTGCTTCCTTAGAATATGTGGCTCTTAATCTAAGCTCCGCAGCAAGAGCTATATTTATAATTATTTACAGGCCACCTAAGTATTGTGCTGCCTTTTTTGATGACTTTCCTGAACTACTGTCAATAATCTGTGTTGACTTTGATTGTGTAATCATTGCTGTTGATTTCAACATCCATGTTGACAACCCTCAGGATAAAGGAACAAAAGAGCTGTGTTGTATCTTTGACAATTATGGGCTGACTCAACATGTAACAGAGCCTACGCACAATAAGGGTCACATCCTGGACTTAATTATCTCGAAAGGTCTGAACATTTCCAAGGTTATGGTGAATGATGTTGCTCTTTCTGACCATTCATGTATTTTTTTTAACAGTTCTATCTCGGTGCAAAAAAGTGTTGAAACTAAGGCAATTGGAAAACGATACATCACTGAAAGCACCAGTGAAAAATTCATTCAACTTTTTTCTTCCATATCTGCCCCTACTGGAGCCACAGTAACTGAGCTTGTCGATAACTTCAACTGTAGAATTACTAATGTTATTAACGCCATTGCTCCTACTAAGGTCAAGGTTCTCCTGACCAAAAACAAATCTCCATGGAGAAATGTTACACATGTGAGATCTAAAAAAAGAGAGTGTCGAAAAGATGAACGCAGGTGGCGAAAAAACTATCTCCAGGTCCACTATGACATTTATAAAGAGATACTACGTACTTATAATATGGAATTGAGGAATGCAAGGCGGTCCTACTTCTCTGATATCATTGCTAAAAACAATAATAATTCACGTGCCTTGTTTGCTATTGTTGATAGGTTAACAAACCCGCCAGTGCCAGTAGCATCTGAACTCTCATCCACCAAGGGTTGCAATGATTTTGCCATCTTCTTCAAAGAAAAAATTCAAAAAAATACAAAAAACAGTCAGTGCATCCCAATCAAATACAGGGTATATGTTGTCACAATGTCCAGACAAAACAAATCCCAATATGACACAATTTCTAATGATTACCTGTAAAAACCTAGAGGACATTATACAACATCTAAAAACCTCCTCCTGTTGTCTGGATATTCTACCGTCGGACTTCTTCAAAAATGTTTCTAATTGTCTGGCTTTTGATCTCCTGCAGATTGTAAACACGTCTCTTTTCTCGGGTATCTTCCCACAGGCCCTGGAAACTGCAGTCATCAAGCCAATCTTAAAAAAGAACAACTTAGACACATCACTAATGGATAATTACAGGCCAATTTCGAACCTTCCATTTTTAAGCAAAATTATTGAGAGAGCTGTTTTCCAACAATTAAACCGTTTTCTATCTCTAAACAATATTTTGGATGCCTTCCAATCAGGATTTCGACCTCACCACAGCACTGAGACGGCTCTTGTCTTTAATGACATCCACTTGAACTCGGATGGTGGTAAAACAACAGTCCTAGTATTACTTGATCTTAGTGCTGCATTCGATACGGTTGACCACAATATACTTTTGGATCGATTAGAAAACTGGGTTGGCCTCTCCGGCTCGGTATTAAAGTGGTTCCAATCCTATTTAAAGAATAGAAAATACTTTGTATCCATAGGGAGCTATGTTTCTGAGCACAAAGACATGACGTGTGGAGTTCCACAGGGCTCTGTCCTGGGGCCTCTTCTGTTTAATATCTATGCTCCCACTGGCCCAGATAATGAAAAACAATAGCATAAGTTATCATAGTTATGCTGATGACACACAAATTTATATAACGCTGTCGCCTGGAGACTATAGTCCAATACAAAAACTGGCTAGGTGCATTGAACAAATTAATGATTGGATGTGCCACAACTTTCAGGACAAACTGAGGTGATCATTTTTGGAGCCAAAGAGGAACGACTAAGAACCAGCGCACAGCTTCAAACTATAATGTTAAAAACAACAGACAAAGCCAGAAATCTCGGTGTAATCATGGACTCTGACCTGAATTTTAACAGTCACGTTAAGACAATAACAAAGTCAGCCTTTTACCACCTTAAAAATATATCAAGGTTAAAAGGACTTATGTGTCAACAGGACTTAGAAAAGCTTGTCCATGCTTTTATTTTCAGTAGACTAGACTACTGTAACGGTGTTCTTACAGGTCTTTCTAAAAAATCAGTCAGACAGTTACAGCTGATTCAAAATGCAGCTGCTCGAGTCCTCACTAACACAAGGAAAGTGGATCATATCACTCCAATTTTAAAGTCTCTACATTGGCTTCCTATACCCCAAAGAATAGACTTCAAAATTCTTCTTCTGGTTTATAAGTCGCTAAATGGTTTAGGGCCAAATTACCTATCGGATCTACTTGTGAACTATGAACCACAGAGGCCTCTAAGATCATCAGGGACAGGTTTGCTTGCTATCCCCAGAATCAGAACAAAAAAGGTGGAAGCAGCATTCAGTTTCTATGCACCATGCATCTGGAATGAACTTCCGGTGAACTGTAGATCGGCACCCACGCTCAGCTCTTTTAAAACAAGGCTGAAGACGTTTCTTTTTGATACTGCTTATGTTTAATTCTTTGTACTGCACTGTATTGGGAATTTTATTCTTTTATTTTTGTATTTAATCTGTTTTTAATAGTTTTTTTTGTATGAATTCTATTTAATTCTGTATTGAACTTCTAACTATGTTTTAATGTTTTATGTAAAGCACATTGAGTTGCACCCCTGCTGAAATGTGCTATACAAATAAAATTGACTTGCCTTGCCTTGCCTTATGGCTCTGACCTAAATGACTATATCATTCAAAGCGTTCATTGCTAAGGTTCAAGATCCCCGGAGCTGTTGTCTCTATGGAGTAATGCAACAGTGGAGCAGAGCAAGTTAATGTTTTTCGTTCATTTCTTGCTATAAGGTGAATAGAAAACTCTCCTAATCACTGATCACCTCCAGTGTTCCAGGCTTTTTACGTACATTTGTTAAAGAAACCTATAAAGTGAATTTAAGATATAATGCACAGAAAGTCTGTAACTCTATTAGAACTAGCCACCAAAAACAAATGTGTTTCAGCCCTCAGCATTTGTCAGTTTTTCACACACTTGTTTCTTTGCCTGTTGTATTGCATTATAAATACATTGTGATATGTCTTCTTGTATTGAGTTGACCAGGCCATCTTCATTTAATATGATCCTTTATTAGCTCATGATGACATGCAGGCCCACAGGCATAAAGGTCACTTGAAAAAGCCCATTTTAAGCCACACTAGCAGCATGCCTCTAGGGATGTCACCAGTAAGTCCACAACTTTGGTCCAGACTGAAATATATCAACTGTTGGGATGGATTGCCATGACATTTTGTACAAACAGTCATGACTCTGGATCCCAAACTTTTCGCTATGAGGTTCACATTTATGGATTTTAGTCAAATGTCTTGACAGGACAAGTAAAGGATTGCCATTAAATTTGGTTTAGACATCCACGCCCCCCTCAAGAGGAACTGAAATAACAGTTCATATAAGGCCATCATCAAGTCAAAATTTCAATTTGTGTAATACTTCTATTCATGACCAAAGTACCTGCAAAACTACTGACATTTCCATCAGCCTCAGCTGTAAGTTTAGTGATAATCAGTAAATGTTAGCATGCTAATATTCCTAACAAAGATGGCAACAACATTATATCTGCCTAACATCAGCATGTCATGGTGAGTGTGAGCATTTAGCTCAAAGTCGTAACACACTGTACTATGTAGTTCAAATATCCACAGACAAGTCCAACCCTGGATGTTCTTAAAAGTTGGTGTCTGTTATTGGTTAATATATATTTATCTGCATGGTGGAGTATGAAAAGAACACAGCAACCAGCACATTTACCACAGTTAGAATTGCTCATTATTTTTGATAACATACTTATGATGCCAATAAAGTGTGTTCAGTCATTCAGTACAGTCGACAAACTGCAAAAACAAATCACGTTTGTATTTTTGCACATAAAAAATGACAGCCTGCTCCTCAACCATCCACAAGAGCTCCTCCATTATAATGTGAACATTATTTCAATTATCTCCCCACTGCAGAGGATGACAGTGTGCAGAGAGTACCACATGCCACAGATCTGTGGTGCTCAGTATATTCTAGGATGAATTTTCCTCATATTCCCTGAAAGATTCTTGTCTACATTTCCACTTCAGACATTGACTTCCATAAAATGTGTAAAATTGTTGAATTTAGCTGTGGGTTACAAAGTGGAGAGAGACAGATAGGTACAGTAATGAGACCAAGAGAGTGACAGTTTTTTTTTTTTTTCAATAAAAAAAAGTGAGACTTGTACTCAAACAATGCATGTCTTCTCAATTGCATCATGGTCTGTTACAGATGCTGCTGGAGGAGAAACTGGCATCTCTGCTTCTGTTATGATCCATTATACACAGTGTGTGGTTGTGATAGATTTCTCCCTGCATGATTGTTGACTGTTGGTGCAAACTGTTGAGTCTAACAAGGAAATTGTGTGTTTTTTTTAAAAACTGAAGCCTTACGCTGATGTTGCTTTAGATGACTGAAAATGCATTTTTGTCAGCACTACAGTTGCAAACAAAATGCCTTTCAAAATCAAGTTAAAACGCACTACAAATGGACTTAGAACTACAAACACATGGCCAATAGTTTTGTTTTAACACCATTACGAAGATTTTCCTCTAAGTACACATTTTGTGCCATTTGTTTTGTTATTTCCTGCTCATGAACTGTGTTTGTGCTTAACAAGTTCAATATTAATGTCAATGTTTTTTTTCACTATATATGGGCATGTTTTGCTGTTTAAAATTTGGACACTACCATGGCTTAAAAATATAAATAATGAAGTGTTAAAGCATAAATCTATACAATAATTGTATGAGTTGAGAAGATTTTTTTTTTTAAATACTTTTTATTGATCCCCCAGTGGGGAAATTACAATTTAAACTTTGTTTATTGTCAATTTTCCATCACAGATTATAATCTTAAATCTTTGATAGCCCTGAGAGAAGTCAGCCATGTTTACAAATTTGAATTACAGCTGCCCAAGGTCATACAATAGACAGAGTTATTTTTTATAATGGATCTGTGCTTTACTTGTGATGGCGGGGAAACGCTCTCCAGCTTGAGTTTTAAATGTCCTCATAATGTGCTCCTGACCATGCAGCGAAGACTGGAAAATGAGTTACCTGAAGATACAGAAGATAACAAAGCTGAACTGAGGAGGATAACATGCCTATAGGGTGTTTATCATCTTTTCACTCCATTCAGGCTCAGGCTCAGGCAAACACACCAATATTTTACGTGTGTATGTGTTGTACAATGAGCACAACAACAGAGCTAATTTAAAAAAAAAAAACACTGCACCTTCTCCCTGGATTTCTTTTTATACAACTAGAACACATTTGGATTTTGATGATGCATGCAAAGACATCAATTTTGTTTGCAGGACTTGAAATGGAGTGATAAGGAGTGGGGTTACAAATACTCTGAATAAGTTCTTGTGTTGTCATCAAGCTAGTGAGGCTATAAGCAAAATACCACACTTGGGAGATACTGGCCTGAAAGTTTGCCTCGCTCTAAACTGTTAACACTCTCACAGGGAATTAACTGCTTGTGTGCAAGTGTCATCAGCTTAAAGGGAAATCCAAGGTCCTGAAATAAAAAGTTTCTCTGAGTAAAAGCTCTCTGCAGGTTAGTTCAGTTTAGAGTGTTAAGAAAATCCTAAGCAGTCCAGCAGCAAACCCATTCAGGCAAAATAAAATGCAAAACATATTTCACTTAGCGACAGAGGAGACAAAATAATCCCAGATCGATGTTTTCCTTTGTTCAAAGCATAACCACAAACTTTTCCTCACCCTCTGGGGCTAAACGGTTTATATTTTATTTCTCAACTAAAAGTTTCAAAGTTCTTTTTTTCCCTTATTTTCCCCTCTTCCTTGTTCCTCTACCTTTGTAGCCGACAAGATGCATCTCAGGAGTATCGCTGTCTCTACCAAAAAGGAATAGGTTTACCTATATTTCCACTTTCCATAATGTTAACAATTTCCAACATGGTCTCACGGCAGTTCGTGAAATGGTCTCGTTATTTTTAACCTATTGATTCGTGTACACGGACGTGTTTGTTGTTTTTTTCGTGGTGGTCAGCACGCAATGGGAAGAATCTATACGGAGGTTGGGTTTAGGAAAAGAAGAACGGGGAAAGGACACGTCACACGCTAGGACACGATCTGCGGTCTCTTGGGGACGCGCAACAACAACGGGACGGTTGGGTTTAGGAAAAGAACAACGGGGAAAGTTAACGTCACACGCGGGACACGATCCCCGGTCTCCGGGGTGAAAGTCCTGTGTTGTTTGACCCATCCACCACCCCATCCAACCTCCCTGCGCGGATTTTAGGCATTTCATACTACTCACTACCATAGTCATGCTGTGATCACGAAAGATGCCTACCATTGAAATACATTAGTTTAAATAATGTGCTGACCACCACGAAAAGAAAAACGAGATAAACGTGTCCGTGTACACGAATCAATAGATTAAATTTCACAAACTGCCGTGAGACTTGGTTGCAATTTCACCTAAACATATTGGGAGCTATTCATTCAATGCAATGCTGCATTTACCATTAATTAATTATTTGATGCAGGTATTTACCAAACCTGACTTTATTTTAACTCCACCTATTTAACATTTATAAACACTATTTATGAATATTTTTATCACAACTGGACACACTCTGTCTGCTGTTGAGGTCAACAGATGCTGCTAAAAGCTCTGGGGAGAACTCTACTAAATTGAAATAAAACATGTTTTATGAACCCTCAAGCTCAACATGTCTGTATGAGTTTTAAACATATTCATAAACAGTTATAAACTTCTGTTAAATACTTGTACATACATAAACAGTTAATAAATGCTTTATAACATACTGTAAGGATTTGTTTATGTGTGTAATCAATCATAAACATGATTACATCTGTTATACTGTTATCAATGTTTATACACAAGTTACGAAGAAGTTACAATTGCTGACAAAAACATTAATAAACACTTTGAACTGTCCTTATATCTGTTTACAATTAGATCATAGTGTATCATTAACAATGTATTAAATGTTTATCGACTGCTCAGAAATGCTAAATAGCGGGGTTAAAGTAAAGTGTTACCTAAAAAGTTTCAACTGATCTTAATAGAAAGTTAAAAAAATAATAAGAAATGAGCCCCTAGGCTTGTGATAATGGATCTCTCTTATTTCCTTTACACATTTTACATTGAAAGGTTTAAGCAAATCTTCCAGGAAATCGTATTCCCTCTGCAGATGCAGTGTAAAGTGCTAAATAAATTATCCCAGCAGTGTAGTGTAACAAAACAAAATCTGTAGCCTTCATTTCACAGCCCATGTATACATGTGTCCCTGTTATGTGGCAACTCACACTTATGGCTGCTGTTGTGAAACAGTCATACGTATAACCTAACAATTCTCTGGATTTGGAGGAACGTGTGAAGCTACTTTATTACACCTCCCACCCAAAGAGCCAGGACGCTCAAGGGCTTTCAAATCAAACATCACAAAGCACCTTTTAGACATCTTTCCTGTGATGCTGAATGTTTTACTTGAAGAGGATAATAGCATGTTCTTCCCAGCGTGTGTCTCCCTGTAATCCACCAGACGCTACAGCCTTTAAGGGCACCCTGCCACTGGAAAGGATTAATATTAATTCCTTCCAAATTAGTCAGAGATTCAATTATGCAAGATAATACAAAGACTGAGTCTTTCAGTTTTGACTTACTTCCTACACACACACGAAAGAAAAGAAAAAAAATTGCCAATTGGAGCAGCATTGCCTGACACAGACACATTTATTTTCTACTTATGTGCACCTGTAGTGAGCTGCCTTACTCTCTGTGTTCCTCTGGATTTCTAGGAGATGTTGCCACTGATAACGCCACCAAAAATTTGCCCACAAATGCAGCTTCAGTATCAAAAGCCCTTTTCGCCTTGTCATCTCTCAATGCTGCACTGAATGTTTTGCCGAACGCCAGCCTCGGGGGAAGTATCACAGGGACCATTAGATCGGAAAAAAGGAGGTCTTCAAACTCCGTTTAGAGGCTTGTGCTGCTGATGATCTGGTTTGCTTCTCTGAAGCCACAGGGGTCTTTGCTAGTTGGGCTGGCATGCCCTCAAATGCTTCACACTGGCAGTTAATCACTTAGATCTCCAGCAACAACAAAAAAAAAAAAAACATCCAGGCCAAGTGAGAAAGACATATATAAGGGAGAGGAAAGACCATGACAGAGTAAAGTGGGGGAGAGACATGCAGATGGATCTGGTGTCAATTACAATTACAACTTCATTAGTTAACAGTACACAGGCTCCGTGTTTAGATACCTGCATTTAGACTCATGTATGTTCTTTGAACCAGTAGGAAAAACAACAGTTGTTCCATCTATGTATCTCTCTGCCATTAGGTACACATTTTCTTTTCATTTCACATAACTTTTCTTTACTCTTTTAGTGAGTTATTGTACAAATTTGTTGCAGACTTTGCATTCTTTAAGATTGTTTTGGAAGGAGTGTATTTGTGGGCTGGGCCAGAGTGGTTTACAGAGTGGTTTACATGAGAGTAGAGCGCAAACAGTTCTGTTGTCTAACGTCATCCTATTCTCTGTAACAATCTTTCTTACCATGCTAAACACCCTTTCTCAACTTGCATTGCTATGGGGAATGCATAGTAAAGCCTTCAGAAGTTTTGGCAGCGCACCGTCTCTGTCGAAGCGTCCATCATTCGTCTCTTTTTTTTCTTCTTTTTTTTCCCTGCGTTGTCACTCATCATCTGACCTCACACACTAAACTCGCGACAACTGCCACCTACAGTACCTGTAGTAGGCTACTGCAGGTGGCAGTTATCGCGAGGCTAGTGACAGAGCTCAGATTGGGAATGTTTTTTAGTTTTTTACTCCGCTCGGACCCGGGGTATTATTTTTTAATAACGCAGGTTAAAATACGGGAGATTTACGGGAAAATACTAATACGGGAGGACGGCAGGAAAGAAGGGTAAAATACGGGACTTTCCCGGCCAAAACGGGATACTTGACAGGTATGCATATGTGAAAGGGAAACTCCGGACTACTGTATGTCGGGACCTGATTCCCCAGACATTGTCTGGAGTTCCTACGTGAAAGCAGCTTTACTGTCCCATTAGCGACCAAGCTAACAAACTTGTGAACCATATTGTACTGTTGCAAACTAAGCTACTGAGTTTGTGAACTTCTTTCTCCTGCGTTTGCAACTAAGATACAAACATGTTAACTGTCAGCTGGTGAACTTATTTTTTAACATTTTTAACATAAGCCAACAAGCTTGTAGACGTCTGAAGCAAATATATCCTAACTCCTCTTGAGGAGCTATGTCAAGTCTGAGAAATGTTTCGGACCTCACATGAGTCATCTCTGCTTGCACTATTGGTTGCACTATGGTAAGTGTAGTATCCAGTCTTTTAGGGCTTGATACATAGGGACTCAAGGTCAGGATATCTCGGCCTCTAGTGCATCGATTTTAACTCCTCTTTTTTAAAAACATGTCTCCTTTAAGTCCCTCAACTTTATAGAATTTCAATACTAATCACTGAAGTGTCCCTTTAAAAAAAATGATAGCTCCAGTAGACAAAAAGAAGCTTCCACTGAAGAGAACCTGGAACTGTGCTGAACCCTATGATCTACTATCTACTGTGAAAATAAATGTGTATTTCAGTTGTTAAACGTGGCAGGAAAAATTATAAGTACAGGCGGGCACCATGGAGGGCTAGGGACCTAAACAACTGTGAAAATATTGATCTAAGGAAAGATACACTGAAACTGCCTGATTCAAATTTCAACTACCAGGGACCTTTGCTGCATGTCATCCACCTCTTTCTTAGGCTCCACGATTGTGCTTTAAATAACAAAATGCCAAAACATTAAGTACAGGCAAACGTTCTGCAGGCATCATTGGGTTGGCTTCAGTTTTGCAGCATTGAACATTTATGTTTTTCACAGCAGGATACATCTTTACATGTCTCATTCATTGCTATTAATTTATTCCCTCTGTTGCACAATTATCTTGATCTTAAGATATCAGGACCAACCATAGACTGTAAGGACCAACGCACAGGCACAGATGCTCTGAATGAGCAAGTGTCCCTGAGCTCCTCATAACACTCTTACCCAACCCACACACTTAGCCTGCTTTCACACGACAACCAGCCTCCGATTCAGTTGTGTTAAAAAAAAAATGAAGGGGGGAAAAAAATGAATATTCAAAACACTAGAGCAAATCAGAAATAGGTTATTATTCAGCTGCTGATTTGTTAATGTGTATTCTGAGGGTGTTTGGGTATGTTTTGGGAATTTCTTGTGAATATATACAGAATATGTTTGTGATTTGTGTGATCAACTGAAAGAGTTTGCAATGATGTATGTCTCAAATGAGCCCGACCTCAGCTTTTTCTCAATTGGGGACACAGATTTTGTCCCCAATTGGACAAGCTGTCACCAATTAACTGGTTTTTAGACTGAAATGAGTCCCCAAAGGTAGCTAAAGTCAGGAGTCACACACACACAAATAGCTTCCAGCTTTAATGCATTCACACAGGTGGACAGAAACACGCACAAAAACATCAACCCTGACGACCCCACACAACACTCATCAGCCCCCACCCTGCTGCCACAGACAGAACGAAGGCAGACTGAGCCTGGAGGTGGAGAATAGCAAAAGGCAGAGGCAGTGTGGGGTAGTAATACTACCACTGTGCTCTACTCCTCATCTGGCTCGCCTGTGGACAGAGCCCATCCGTTAGAGTGCAGGTCACGCACACCCAGGAATACAGATGGGCTGCTTAGTCTTTCTGTCCTGCCACTCAATGATTCAAGGCGTGAGATTACACAAGAGGAGCTACCTGCACATGTATAAGCAGAGAGGAATGTGCACTGGCGTAGTTTTGTTAGGATGTAAATGCATTAGTGGCAGTGTGTTTACACATTTGAAGGGGCGCACATGTACTTACTGTAGTGCCTTTGTTTGCTGTTTTCATTGCGAGGTGTTTGCAGGCCTGTGTGTCTTTTCATACGCATGAATCACTGTGTGTATACCTGGAAATGTTTACGTGTGTGAATAAACAAAACACCAGTGAAAACATCTATTTAGGCTGCATAGCACCGTGTGCTGTGGCAGCAGAATAGGGCAGCACTGGTGGACACAAACTGTTTGTTTGAATAAATCCTTTGTAGAAAAAGCAAAATAATCCAAGACTTGTACACAAATCAGTGAATCCCAGGTCCATCACCGCTCTGCAGTGTGGTCAAGTGCAAAGTTCTTCATTCAGCTGACAGTGTGTTGGCTCGGGGTTGGCTCTAGGTTCTCTTGCAGTTTCAAGATAATACGCTCAGTTCAGCCTCACTGTTTACCTTCTGACTTAATCTGTCTTAACATACAAATTGAAGAGTTGCTCTTGGTTTTAACAGCAGTGGGGGAAATGAACAATAATAGTAAAGTACAATTACTCAAGCACTGTTGTTAAAGTTCCTGTGACATGCTGCTTTTTGGATGCTTTTATATAGGCCTTAGTGGTCCCCTAATACTGTATCTGAAGTCTCTTTCCCAAAATTCAGCCTTGGTGCAGAATTACAGCCACTAGAGCCAGTCCCACAATGAGCTTTCCTTAGGATGTGTCATTTCTGTGTCTTTAGCTATTGAGGAGGAGAGAGACTGGGCAAGGTGGAGGGTGGGGGTGTGGCCTTGACCAACTGCCATGCTTCGCTCGCAAGCCATGATGTCTCTCTCTTTCTCATAGGCGGAGGAAGGGGAGGTAACCTTGCTCCTTATGACCTCATAAGGAGAAGATTCCAGATTGGCCCATCTGAGCTTCATTTTCTCAAAGGCAGAGCAGGATACTCAGGGCTCGGTTTACACCTATCGCCATTTCTAGCCACTGGGGGACCATAGGCAGGCTGGGGGAACTCATATTAATGTTAAAAAACCTCATAAAGTGAAATTTTCATGCCATGGGACTTTAAAAGATTTACATCTTCAGTGGGAACCAATGGGCTTGCAGCTGAGCGTTTTGAGAGATGACTAACACATTATTGGTTTTGGTCTTTTCATTTGTTGACAATAATAAAAAAAATACACAACAACCTTATCCTTTAACGATAAATTCTGTTGGTTTTATGACTATTTTTCATGCCATAGGACCTTTAAGTACACTTCAGAGATAAGTAATGCTATTTTATACACTACCTGGCTACAGTACATTTCAGAGATAACTATTGCACTTTCTACTCCACTACACACATTTATTTGGCAGCTATTAGGGGTCAGTATTAATAATCCAATAAGGTAATAATATAACACTGTAAGAAGATAGTCTGTGTGAGTACTTTTTAATATACTGAAGTGATTTTCTATATTTTTCTTATTGTCAAAAATTCCATGAAAACCAACCATGATCACCACCAATTAGCCACTGTGGCACTGGCTGACATGTCCCTTCATTACGTTGAACATATGCACTGTAGCTTGAGTAGAGCCCACATTTACCCTTCTGTTGTGATAAGTACTCATTATTGCACCAAATCTGCAACATAAAACAGCCCGCAACAAGTGCACTTATTCTGTTTGAATAACATTTGCAAAAACCCAGGTTGTTTAGGAAATTAATTTAAAAATAATAATTTGTGAGTAGCTTCTAAGAGTAGAGACCACTGGGCTTGGGGATTATTCTGTGTTTGTGCCATACCTGAGTTATCGTAAGCTTCAGAATTGTAAACAGCATTCACATCAACATCAAAGTTGTTACTCTGACTGGCAAAGTTCCAATATCCAACTTGGAACGTACTTATATGGAAGTGCATGAAAACCAAGCAGACACCTCGCATCAGCCAACGTGTCTTGTTCAATGTGATTAAACCAAACTTTAGAGGATATAGCGTTAAATTATTAATGTACACTATTTTTAACTCTCACATGACCAACGCTGCAGTCACAAAACTGTACTGAGTGGTTCTGTGAGGCAATTCGTTACCATGGGAACCTTTCCCATCCATCCGACGTGAACGCAGCTTTAGAGCAACAGACTGGGGAAGTCTGAAAGTACTGAGAAAGACGCACACTGTTGGGTTAGGCCTTTTTTATGGGATTTGAATATGATATATATATATATAGCCAGCCTTATACTTTATTTACATTTTGAATGCAGGACTTGAATGCTACTTTTACATTACTAACAGATCTGAATACCTCTTCCAGTACTGTTTAAAAAGTAGCTTTTCTCTGTTCCAGTTGATCTTTTAAAAGAGCTATCCTTGAAGAATCACATATTAGACACATTAGATATGAATAGAACTTTTCTAAAAGCAAAAAGGCAGATTGAAGGATTTTTTTTTTTTTATCTTCAGCCACGTAACTGTCATCAAAAGCACTCAGACTTCTGCAAATTTGAGAGACTAATGCTTCTGCACATTCCAGTCTGCGTTTCATGTGTTGGTGCACAGTCGGAAAAACGTTCTGCTGTTTGACAGCTTGGTTTAAATTTACTGAATAAGGGTATCGATGGTCAGCAAAGTAGCTCTTGAGGCTCTTCGTAAATGTTTCACCACTCTGCAGGGTGTGCACAAGTGGGACTGCATCAGCGAGGCCGTTTATCTCTACAAAGACAGCAGAGTTCTTACAGCTTGAGGGGAAATCAGTAAGCAACACCAATGATGATAAGATACTTGTGTGTGCGTGCTAGTACACAAAAACATATGTGGGTTTGTGCACTCCACTTCAGCTGTTCAGGCACTGCGGTCAGAGGTTGAGTACTCACACCACCTAGTGATGCATTGAGGACTTGTATCATTCTGCTTTCAGAGGAAAAAAGCAAAGATGAAGACATATTTACACCTGTAGACTCATCACCCATTTAAACTTCACACAACAACAAAGGAAGGATGAGATATAACATCAAAAAGGAGTTGCAAAGAGTACGAAAGATAATTTTTGCTGCAGTAAATCTTGCAATAAACACCATAGAAACAAGAAAACGGGTTATGAAAAAGTAAAACAGCATGTGCTCAGGGGAGAGGCAAGGCTGAAAAAAACAAACGAGGCGAGCTAGAGAAAAATATGTCGAGAGATGGAGGGAGATGAAAGGATGAATGCTGGGGAAGCCGCATCATTTAGTTGTAGTTCTCCCCTTAAGGCTGTGCAGCTTAACCAAGCTCTTTTGATTGGCAGGTGGGAAACGTTAATCTGGTGTTCTGCATCCTTTTTTCTCCTCATTCTCCGCACTGCCCTCCCTCGTATTCTCTCTCAGTGGAGGATATCTTATCAATCTTGTAAACCTATAGGAAGCGCTGTTTTTCCTCAGAGTGTTTACCCTCATCCACCTCCTTGCTACTGCTCTGCCTTTGTCTTCCTACAACTGAAGAACCATCACGTATCAAGTGTAGAGGCAGATCAAAGGCAGAGGTTCCTGTGATCTTAATAACTGCACAAACACCTCAGTCTAATCATATACATGCATGTGGTGCGACCAGGCATAATTACATGTTATTTGTGCACCGTTTAACAAATGTGTTACCCAACAATTCCTGGCTTTTCAGATTTAAAGCCTGCATTTGTCCCCCGCTTGTTGTATTGCAGTTAACACAGCTGTCGCCTGCATGGAATCAGGGTTGCCAGATAGCATTTCACTACATGACCCAGGCTCCCCGAGCTATTTGTAAGTTTGTCTCTCAGCTAGCAACTGCAACAAGAATCTTTTGTTTCCATTATGCTGCAGTCAGTTAAGTTGAGGGGCTGTGTCCACAAACTCACTGCTGAATGTGTTAAGTACAGCATCCCTGGCTGTGGACTCGCGCTCCATCCCAGCCACTTTGTCAGGGATGAGAAAGAAACAGTGATTGCTTGCACGCATGCATGTAAAGAAAGGATTCCGGTTGTTCAAACAGTTCAAGGAAGAAAACACATAGGGGGGTGTACTGAAAGTAGCAACTGTTTTTTTTTTCTTTTTGAGATACAACTTTTTACATGTAACCAAAGACAATGTCCTTGAAACGGGTACAAATATTTTTTTTCCTCTTCCTGCAATTTTTGTTTTTTCAAATGACAACTCAGAAATATTGTATAAAATAAAAATATCAGCTTCAGGGAAAAAAGTAGTCTACTCATTTTTAAATGTCCATTAACCACTATATACAGGAGTATTTACATTCTAAAATTCCATTCAAACCAGAGTTTTGCAAAGTAATTAACAGTAAACATAGTTTCAACCATGTTAACTGCAGCCCTACAAACCAGATAAAACTAATCTGCTTATACAGGTATGGCTGTCATTCAAATCAGTGATAAGTACATGTGAGCAGTACAAGACAAGAGTTTTGAAGGATCATGTGCATCATCATTACAGGTAAAATGACACCATAAAAGAATAAATTAATGGGAGCTTAATGAAGGTTGTCTAACGCAGACATCATGACACAATGAGAGTAAAAACATGAAGCTACAAGTGGCTGGACATACAGAAACCATCAGGAAACCCCCCATGCCAATTAACATGAGAATAAAAAGCACTTCCTATTTTATTAAATGCAAGATTTGTTGAAATTTTGCACGTTCAAGCCAAAACCATAATTAAGCAAATTCTGTAACATACATGTAATCATGTCCAACCACTGAGCTGTGTCACATGGGATACATTTTAATGAATCTTGGTGTGGAACTTGAGACACAAATGGCATCTCACTAGGCATTTACAAAGAAGGAGAAAGCATTAAATTAAATAGATTTAAAAAAAAAAATTAACTTCATTACAAATTCAAAAAGGAAGCACAACCATCAATTTTATGAGTAATTCATCACATCTGTTATACCTGTGAGTTTCAATGCATACTGTAATTACATACTCTTGAATTAATTGGACTTTAAATAAGCTAAAAAGTATAAAGTATAAAATATGACCAAAATGATAATGGGTGAGAAGGAAATCAAGAATTCACAATAGCGTGTCATTTCCAAGTGCCATTATAAGTCAAACCAAGGACAGGCTATCAAAGTCGGTATGTCACACAGTCCTGATTTCCTTTCAAAGTATTTCATTCAATTAGTGTGGGGAAAAAAATGCCCTCAAGGAAAAAAGAAAAATCTAAAAACATAAGAAAACGCCTATGAACTCGCACAGTTCACAGATTGCAGAATGAGACCATAAAAATCAAAGATTAAAATAAAATAAAAACTCTCCTTCCCTTAAACATTCAAACCAACTAAAACAATTTAGGTAAATGAAAGTATGCATACAAAATCATTCCACACGAGTTTACACGTAGAGACATCATTCTAACATCCATGAAACTGATGCTTTTTCATGCTAATCAAGGATTTCACCCATTGATTTGATGTGGATGAGTAAAGATTAAAATGCAATGATCCATAAAATTTGATTCAGAAGTTCACACTCCAGCTAAGCTACCAGGAATCGAGAGCAGGCAGTGGGACAGGAGACTCCACCTCAGTGGCCTGTGACTGTCAAACCTTTTGAGACGTTTTAAGAAGAGGTCTTCTTTGAGTCCGTCTTCAAGTCTGACATTCCACAGAGTGTTTTTAAACTTTAGCCTAGCCCCTGGCTGATTCCCAGTAACCCGAGGATGAATCTTCTGACTTTGAATGTGGAGTTAGTTGAGTGGAACGGAAGAAATCTGCATGTCTGTCAGCTAGCAGGGCTTTGGTTCAGGCTGTGCTCCAGAGGGGAGGGGGGTTATCTGTAACAATTCAGAGTGATCACAGCATTAGGTGATCTGATGAAGTCAAAGCAATGCTGCCGAGTCTCCAATGACCTTGTGTGGCTCCTGTTGGGTAGGGGGCACCAGTATATTCTGGGATCCTTTTAAACGTGCAGACTGAGAGTTCCCCGTCTGGCTGTCTGTTAACAGTGCTCCAGGTAGTCAATGACCCGTGAGATGGACTTCTGTCCTGTGGTGCCCATCGCACACTGTGTGCAGAGACAGAATAAGAAAAAACAAAAAGAAGAGTGTGAGTTTGCTAACGTGTACTACTGTACTTGTGAGGTCTTGAGGAACAGTGAGGGTCTTTGGAGGATGTTTGAGCTTCTGTTCACTTGAAAAGGCGATATTTATGAAACAGATGTTTGCAGTCTTCAGCTCTGACAGGATGTGTCACTTTCAAAGCTGCTGGAAAATGCACATCTGTGACTGTTTAACTGTTCAGCTTACTATTAATGCTCAAGTTATTTTTAAATGATCCTTTGTATATGAATTATGCTGCTTGGATACACACTAATCATTTTTAATTGATAACAATTTATTGGTCACATTTCGTATTATAATGGAACATTACAGCCACAAAAGCTCTATGAAAGCTAAGTGCCACTAGATGCTGGGAAAGTGCTTTTAGACTGGATAAGCAGATATTGAGATATTTGAAATGAGCCAAAAGTTAGATAGCCTTTTCATATATTGGTTTTACAGGCATTTCAGACATTATGCATTCCTCAATCTCTGCGTCAATGAAATAAACAGAAATAAAAGCTTCCATTTTCATCTAAAGTCTAGTGTTTACTCAGAAAGGAGCTGAATGAAGGTGCAGAGAAAAACAAGATCAAACCCTGCAATTATATTCTAAACTAAAAAGGAAATGTGGAATTAATGGCCCTCAAAAATGTTTATCTGATCCAGGCCACAGTGAGTCCAATTAAAGAGACTTTGGTAATTTCAATATAATATGCCTGGAGCTAGGATTGCATCAACATTTTTGAGTGTTTACAAGAAGTACCTCTGATGTCAGCGTGAAAACGATGGCTTATCTTTTGGTTTGGAAATCAATTCAACTTGTCACTATAGCACTACACTATGATTTCATTCTAATGTATAGGACTTGTTTCTTTTATTATTATGGTGACAGCATCATCATGCAATGCAGAGGTCAGAAGGTCCGTCTTGGCAGTCATACTCACAGTGAGGTTCATGAAACTCAAGAACTTCTTCAGCATTTCTGTCATGATGGAGAAATCCCCTTTAGGGAGATGCTCTCTTACAGTAGTTGCATTTGTCTGAGAGGGACAGAAAGGTAGGTGAGCAAAGACAAAAAAAACAAACTTAATGTGTGTGTGTGTGTGTGTGTGTATGTGTGTGTGTGTCTCACCTGGCTTCCCTGACAGAGGCAGCCCAGCAGCAGAGCGGTGTACGAGGCAACAATACTGTCCTCCATATGCTTGCCTGCATGCTGCAGAGCTACAGCAAACACAAGGGAGAAAGAAAAAGACGCACAATTACAGATACATATTCTTTTGGGGAAGAGGGTTTCAACTCTCATGTTGAGAGTAGAAGGTTGGCTGGAAACATCCCTGTGAGAAGGACTTTGTGGCTGTAATGCGGCTAAAACATTTAGGGGAAGTCACTAATAGTGCCATTAAGTCCTAATTGTTTTACTGTGCTTATTGGTGGCCACATTCAATGGAACAGCAAAAAGGTAAAACACTGGATTGCATTTCACAACTTGTGATTCAACCATATGAACAATATAGCTATGCAGTATATGAGGTGTATACTGTGAACCCACTAATGGTGCGAATTCACTGGTTGCAATGGAGTGATGTCCCTGTGCCTGCAGTTTCCTATACAACATAAAACAGCTCAATTGCAGAGAAATACCGTGGGCATTAGGGCTGCAACTAATGATTATTTTCAAAATAGAATAATCTGCCGATTCCCTTCTCGATTCATCATTTGCTCTTTACAACATCAGAAAATGGTTGGGGGAAAAAAGGCCTGTTGAGAAACTGGAACTTTTGATAATTGAATTTCCACCCATCACTAATTGATTAGTCAACTAATCGCTTCAGCTCTAGTGGATATATACTGTATAATGCAGTTTGGTGGAAGAGAAAGAAACCCCACCCTGCTGTCTCCAAATTCTTGCTCCTTAATTAGTTGAGAAGCAAAAAAGGTTAAGGCCACGTAGTAATCATTACTGCAACATTAACCACATTTATCTAGATTATGATTTTAGCTGCAGCTAAAAACAGCTCCTCTTACAAGCGCACAACTTCAAACACAAAATGTCTACCTTTATTTAGATCCAACTCTTCATCCTCCTCCTCTTTCTTCTCCTCCTCTTTCTTTTCAGTTTGGCTGTCGTTGGTTTCGGCTGCCACCCACTGGATCTCTCCCGATGTCTCCTGCCACTCTCCGCTTTGGTCCAGTGCCGGCTTGGGCGCCTCACTGATGAGGTCGTCAGTCTTAGCCTCAGCCAGGATGGCGGCGCGCTCCCTCTCCAGGAAGAGCTGCGATGTAGAGAGAAATAAACAAACAGTGTGAACTCCAAACACAAACTTTTTAAATTGGAGCCAAGTAACACAGCAGATTTTTCATAATTTAAAAACAGAATAAAGGGATAGCAGTTAAGCGTGCATTTTTTTCAAGGCTATGTCAGAAAGCAACTGGGAATGCCAAAAACGTACTTGACAGTGAAAGGTAATTTTAAAGTAAATCACTACTTTGCTCTCAAAGGTCCCTTTTTAGAAAACCTAACTCGTCAGTTGGGAAGGGAGCTGGTTAAGGCAATATCAATGAAGCAAAAATATTAAAATCACATTTTTATCTTGGATTTCAAATCCACAAATTAGTGTGCATCGATTTGCTTACTACAGTGTTTAGGCTGTAAAATGTATGCAACTTCAGACTTTACTTAAAATGCAGTCAACAGTACAGCTTATGGTTGTGTAGTAGGGCATGTAGCACAGAGGGGAATTTTGAAACGATGACACAGCAATATAGTATCATCCATATTTATTACAGTATCAGAGTAATGTTTCAACTCTCAACTGTCTCCCTGAGAAAACATGTGAAACACTGTCTCACCTGTTCATACAATACAAAGTTGTCTTTGAACAGTAAAGACAGTGATTATTCCTCATGACTGCTCATCACTGACTGTTTCTGCGCACATCCTTACTTCAAAAGAAATGATGAAGAAAAACCCTGTAGCCCAGACAAAAGAAACTGGCTGTTAAAATATTTATTAATGAGTCCTGGCACAACTCCTACCTGCACCAGGGCAGCCAAAGCACCAGAGGCCTTGGGTCTGACAGCTCCGTCTCCCTGAGTCTCAGCTGTGCTTGGCGGTGCCGACGCTGCCGCTGTGTCAGATTGGGTTTGGTCAGCAGGCTGCATCAGGCTGTCTTCCAGACAGGTGTCGTCGACAGTGTACTCCATGTCCACCAGACAGTGGCGGTTTCTGGAGCTATACTCCACAAGGTTAATTAGTAGACCCAGACCCTGGTATACACAGCAAAATACACTTATAAGACACGCGGCCATACGGGCACAGACGTACACAGAGCAAACACGGGTTGGTAGAATATGTTTTTAACAATTATGTGGTGGTGTTTGGTTCAAGAGCGCCTTACCAGTACTCGCACGTCAAAGCGCTGCTCATGGGGGATGTAGCGTGGAACTCGAAGAACGCAATTCAGAGCAGTTACGGTCAGCTGTTCCTGCTCACCTGTCTTAGTGCTTCCCCACTCTGCAGATAAAAATAATAAATTACAAACTTATCACATATAATATAATGAAACTGCTGTCTAATGCAATAAACTGTGCTTCATTGTTATGCATCAGACAAATAATAAGCCATAATACTGAGTCATTGTCCAGTGCTTAAGATCCACAAATGCCAGATAAAAGCATCAAACACAGAACAAAGGCAAAACAAAAGCAAAAAAATATAAAAGTAGTAAAGGAGAATACCATTGTCGTGAGTAAGGTTGAGCAGCACTCCTATGATGGCCCTCATGCAGTCCTCCACAGCCTTGCCCACGTTACTGAAGCTGCAGTGGGGCAGCGCTGCACCCGACAATGACAGAGAGCTGTTGTTTAACGCCCTGCTGTATCGCTGAATCATATCCTCACAGTACCGCAAAGCTCTGGTGAAAGGAAGAACCAAGTTAATTGGCAGAAATTAGGCCCATTTTGAAGAAAACAAGCATAAGGGTGAAGGACAAAGAAGGAAGAGATGAACATAAACAGATGATTTTTGAAACTCAGATTCCCTTTATATGACAACCCTAAATGGAATTGTGGGTCCACCAACACAGAAATAGCGACCAATTTTTTGTCAGATCCAAATTTGCTGATAAATCTTTATTGGCTCACATGCTAACAATTACAGTAATCAGGGAGATAGTTATGCAATTGCCTATTACTGTAAGGTTTGAGCTTTAATACTTATTCCTTTACTTCAATAAGGTGAACATGTTTTCATTAACAGACACGCAAGTAAAAAGAGCCATAACACCTCCGAGGACAATGTGAAACAGAGACAAAAGTACAAAGGTAAACTGATGGTATTTTAGTCAGTGTCTCAGCATGTGTATCGGGTGCTCACCTGGCAGAGGAGACAATGAGTTGTGAGTCTTTGTAGGCAATCAAGTAACCCTGGTTTTCTGGGTTCTGCACTGTCACCTGTTGGCAAAAGATGAAAGAAATAAAATCAATAGGAGGGGAAAACTACATTGAACGGCTCGAAAAAGAGACAAGAAACAGAAAATGAGGGGAAACAACTTTGTTTGGTTCGGACCTTTGATCATTCATCAATCATTTCATGTGAAAGAGTTGATAACAGTTGCCATCGACTTTACAGTTCTCAATTACTCTTGTCCTTGAGTGTCACTCTTGTATGACTTTGGTAAAAAAGGAAACGCAACTTTACAGAGCAGTACTTACACTTTCAAGTACTCTCAGACACCTCTCAGCCCCCCATAAAGACGCTACAAGGTTCTCCTTGTCATCCTCTTGGCTCAGGTTCTGCACACACTCTTTAACTGTGGTACCACAAAACACAAAAGGCACATTACACATACTGACAGACACATGAAAGTCAACAGCTGTGAAACTTGAACTTGGAAAGCAAATCGTATACACAAGTATAGAGACTTGCAAACTGCTCACCTACGTACAATGCGTCCTACACACCTACCTTTGTCTACAATATGGTCCAAACCGCCCAGTAGTCGCAGTTCTTCTTTGAACCAATCCCCGGCTCTCTTGGAGGTTAGAGAAAGCAATGTCTCCATGGCAAGGTGGCCCGTCTACACAGAAAAAAAACATGTCAAATCTGAAATATCCTGCGTACACTTTTATTTGGCATGACACATTTTTCCTACTGGGAAACCTAAACATCTGACAGTGTAATGAGGACCACAGGGGCAGTGTAATGAGCAACACACAACCCACCGTGATGTTTTCCAAGTCAAGGTGCTTGTTGTGCACGGTCTCGCACAGCTTCCTGATCTTCTCCTTGACTTTTTCCACCTCCTTTGCGGTGAGCTGATCCTGGTGAGCCGAGTAGTCCTGGTCCAGTTCTAGCAGCTTGATCATAAGCTCCAGACAGGCCCTGTCCAGATCCATGTTAAGACGATCCCGACTCAGAATGTACATCAGAGAAGCCGTGCACAGACCAAGGTTCTGATAGAATGGTAGAGAAAGGCTATTACAAAAGTGGTGTAGAGCAAACATACGTATATTTGAACACCCTGGACCAGCTGGAAAAATCTGAATACCTGTCAACTATCAGTACAGCATTCTCTAAATTAGGAAACTTAGCTTCAAACACTTGTTTGCGTCGGTGAAACAGAGAAAAGTCTTAAGTATGCAGAAATACTGCACACTAAAAAAAGGTTACACTTCAACTAAAACTGTACAGAAGACCTCAATGATTTTATTTGAATTTAATAAGTTATGAATTTTAAATCACTGCAGCATGTAGACATTCAACACTGAACACCCTCTTCATTAGCAAATATTGCAGAGGTGTTGGTCAAGATACTAAAACTAAATTCACTCTTCAGTTTAAATGTAACATTTGTATAGTGTGAAGCTGCTCTGTAACATGCAGATCACACTGCCATTGCTTGTTACTTAAGGCTTGAGACAATTTAGCAACATCAACAACAATGTTGACCGTACAAACTAACAATGCATGTCTTGTCAGAAAAAAACATCTGGCTATGCTATACATTGAAGAATACATTAATACAGTGTATATATGAAACAATGACTTGTGCATTTTTAAAGATACAACAAAAAGAAAAACAACTACATTACAATCTGCATTGACAAACTTGGGCATTAGTTTCGGATATAAAATGATTTGTACTTGTTGAATCAGATGAGTCGTCTATTTCTCGTCTAACCCTGACACCAGCACCGGCTAAGGTTCATGGTTCAAACTCTCATAAAAACACAATGATTACAAACTTTGGAACTGAAACTTAAGAGAATATATTTACAAAGTACTAAGTAAACAACTAAAGCAGCAATTATTTAAAAGTGGCAAAACATATTACCATTTGTCACTAGTTAAAGAAAAAAAAAAATGTTTTGAGAGAGATTACAATGTGAAATTGAAAAAGCAGGTGACAGAAAAGAGTTTTACTGACCGGGTGTTGTGGAGCATCACTGAGCATTTTGAAGACCTGTGCCACTTTCCCTCTGGCCCGCAGGTGCATCCTGAAACCAGGCATGGCACACCGTGTGGCCAGGCTGATTATACTGCAGTGAGACAGGAATAGAAAATCAAGTTGGTCTTTCCTGAGTGGATTTCGTTTTCACAACAAATCATGCCTGCAAACTCAGAAGGGCTGAAAAAGGTGACATCATTTTACAACAACTTTGAATGCAGCACAAGGATGGCGAGGCGAATTTCAAGTGAACGCAACATCTGTGTTTTTCAGACAATGGAAGCTATAGACTGTTGTTGGAATCCTCTCCAGTGAAATACAGACACACTTCACCGTTTAGCTGTCAGCATTTTAACCGTGTTTACTCAAGCTGCTAGCTAGCAGTAGGCTAATGTTACCTGCTGTCGAGTGTAGGGTTACTGTAACTAGTGTCCCATGCGGCGATGTTTCAGTTTCCTCTAACGTCCATTTTCGGAGCATCAGAGAGAAGCGCAGGCATTTAAGTGGAATCTAAATAAGGCACCGATATCCGAGTTGCTGTTCGGTCCGGTAGATAACTGTCGTTAAAGCACTGGCTTAATTAGCACCGGTCTCGGGTCTTCGGATCTACATGATTCACGTGGATGAGATTTTCCCATTCAAAATGCAGATTTTTGCCGAAAAGCGACAAGTTTGCAGGTATGCCAAATGTAGCCATGTGATCTATCAAGACTACAGAAAAACAAGCTTAATCTCAATCTCAGCATATTACCCCAACATGGTGGAAATAAAAGTGAGACGCATAAACAGAAGAGGGCAGAGAGCAAAGCTAAATATAGGTACACATACTACCTCTATAGGGCTAATTATTTTTGTGTTAATTTATAAAAAATAAAACGTTAAAATAGAAAAAGGGTGGATGAATGTAATGGATGATTCCTCATTAAGAAGTGCAAAAACACGGTATATTGCACATGAACAAGACATTTGAGTGAAAAAAACAATAAAACAACTTTACATTCTCTGTGGTCTCTTTAAACATATTTAATTTGTATCGCTACCTCCGGCTGCTCTTGGTTTGAATATTTATCAGTTTTGTTTTATTTAAGAATCAAATTTCAAAAGCTTTGATCAACTAAAGCAGCTGTTCCTGTAATTGCTTTATGAATAGGCTAGGCTAATACTAGGTGACATGAACAAACGTTAGGTGACAGAAGCTTGTACCATTCAAATCAGCACCATCAGGATGCCACTAGAAAATAAATATGTCGGAGCATCTAAGTGCTCCTCTGTAGAACTGCAAAGAAAAGGCAGCACTAAGTGTTTATTCCACTTACCTAAGGCATCTTGTGTTGAGTGGCTGACTGCTCTTCAGCCCTGTCTCCAGGTACTCAAAATCATCTGTGAACTCTTGATTCTCTCCAAACTCCACCACGTCATTGAAGTGCTTCACATGCTGCACCACCGTGTACAGCTGGTGGAAGGGAAATGGGGTTAATGACAGGTATTGGGGAGGAGAGCATCTGTCCAGAGTCACAATAAACTTGCACAAACACAGTGAGAGAATTGCTCTCATCGTTAAAGTCCCCACTATTGGTTCCATTACCAGCAATAGCTGACTGTGCTAATACCCATCATCAATAATAGCTCAGCCTGTGGAGTCAGGGCCTGTTCAGCAGTTGACTCTATGTGCCCTATCTTTCACCCGGCGCAGAGCAGCGCAAAACCCGACGCAAGTGTCTTTGCTATTTTAAGACTGAATTCTTGACGTATTGCTATCTTGAGGCAGCGAGAAGTGATCGCGCCACTGACCAAAAAAATCTGGTCTAAAGTCAATAGCTTAGCATTTCATTGTTATTTTAACAGCGCATTATTAAAATGTGCCTAGACTCGTGAACAGCGCGAGCCTAGGCGAATACACACAGGGACGCGCAGCAGCACACAAACGTGCAAAAGATTAAAAATGAAAATATTACAATGTGAAATAGTATTATGCTATGATCGGCTCGCACGCTTTCACTTCTCGCAGATCAGTTTCTTCTCTCCTTCCTGCTCAGCAAATCCGCCATCATAATAGCAATGCTCCAAGGTACAAACGCGCCTAGCATTTAAAGAGAATGGGAGATGACACCGATTGGATTATTGCATGTTACGCCCAAAACACAACTATGATTAATTAAGCCACAAAGTATAACACTTTTGAACGCCCCAAAACGCAGCAGCGCCATGCGCTTCACACCGTGCGTTTAGATCGTTAAAATAGGGCCCCATATGTTTACCAGTATTAACAGTCATGCTGTGTGTGTGCACTGTAGGGCAGTTTAAATTAAATAGCTACAGTCCTCGTTGCTAGCTCCAATCTACAAAGGGGTTCATACAGTGAGCTTGACATGCATCAAATGAATGCTATTCTTGTACTGTATAACCTGCATCAAATGGGTAAAAGCAGCTTGGCTGAGTATGTAAGAGAGATTTGGTGGAATTTCCAGAAACACCATGTTGTTGACGGGACAAAAATAAGCTTAGAAAACATCAGGTCATTCATCGGTCACAGGTCAGGGCACGAGAGTATAAGGTCAGTCTCTAATAACCAAGCCATGTATAATGTATAAATAGGTTTGTGTCCATGCAGATTCAGGGAATGTAGGCAGCTGCATGATAACGGAATGTTTTGTTTCAGGACTGTCTCCTTTTAGATTTCGGTGAAAACAGGGTAAAGGGGCCTGACACACTGTAGCATACTTCCCAGAGAGAGAGAGAGATAGGCTCAACTATGAATTTGGGTTAAGCATCTATCTTTACGGCGCCCGCAACATCTTTTTTTACCTTAAAAGGTTTAGCTAAACTTAACGCATCCAGCATGAGTTTAAATGCACCTACAGGAAGACAGGAACGTCAGAAGATGGGATGGCACCCAAATTCTACTGTGTGATCTAATTTCTCCTCAATTGAGTGTCTATTAAATGCTTCTGTGTAATTCATCAAGGTCTCCCGAATATTCTTTAAGTATGTGAAATGAGTTGTGCTGCTTGAGCTTTTCCATAACGAGAGATTAAATTCTTAGTTACATGCTACAAATGTAGTAAAAACTGAACACAAATAAGCATTATGCTGCAAAAGGCAGTGCCCCCCCCAGCAGATGTCAAAAAAAAAAAAAAAATCTCAGTGTGCTCCGGACTCACCTCCTTGTGCTCCTTCCTGCATTTGAGCGCAGTGACAATATCCTGGTTGAGTCGCGTGGGGAGAGTCTCTGACTTAATGACTTTGGGCGGCGGTGGAGGGGCTTTGAACAAGCCATCATCTTTATGGGAGTTGCTGTCCTTGCTGCTGCACGATAAAACAGCCTGAGGAAGAAAAGAGGCGGAGAAATGGGGCTCATACCAAAGTAACAAAATCTGTTTAACGACATGTCCGCAAGATTTACCATAGCCGAATAGTCTGTTAAGCACACAAGTCTTTAATAAGTGTTGTTAACAGATGTCAGATGAGGTAGTGCTTAGTTAAAAACTACTTCAAATAAATCACAGTTGCCAGCTTAGATTGTCTCTGAACAAACGTGTATTTCCACGGGGGAAATTCAACACAGAATATACAAATAAACTCAGGTTCACTTGTCTGGGAAAATAACTATGTGAACAGAAAGAGACTGATTAGGGCAATAAATAACGATATCCTGGGTTGTGGACAGTGAGGAATGGGAAATTCTGTAAATAAATGGTATTAGTTATTTGTTTAAAATAATACTCTGTAATATTATTTTTTTCTAATTTGTGTCAAAATTAATTCATTTAGTCATTTCAAATGAGAACTTTAAACATCACAAATTTACCCTTTTCGCACACTGTAAAGTAATAGCTAAACTCAATAGCAATAACCAGTCAAGAGAGCGATTTCTTACCGGAGCAGTTTGCGATCGAGAAAGTGGAGGCAGAGGGATCTCTTCAGGCTCCGGTTGATTCCAGTGGCGAGCGTTGTACACAGCTTTAGCAGGGGACTGGAAACCAGTAAGAATTTAAGAATTGGTTAGTTATCTAAACAGACAAAGCATAACACCTTTATGTTACCATTATGTTAGTGGACCATCTACATGTCATGCATTCACTCATTTAGGGATGGAAATGTTCAGACACCCAAAGCTCTAAGCACAATAAGCATTGCCACCCATACATGAACAAAGATGATGTGGAAACACTTTCATGTTAATCTCCATTAACCATTCCAGCACAAAGCTTAAGACGTCGTCGTGAATTAGCACAACTCAACACAAACACTGCATGCTGCAATCAGGACAATGGACTGAGACAACAGCAGCCTCTGAATGGAGCACAACAGTCCCAAAACATTCCCTAAAAAATGACAACGCTGAGAATAGATTTTTGTCGATGATGTAGAAGCAGTAAACACAAAGAATTAGGAAGAAAGACCACAAATAACCCAAAGCTACTGCAAAACATGATCTAGATAAGCGGAGCAAATATGGGCATTACAGAAAATATCACAAATCAAAGCTGGTTTATTCATATATAGCAGATGAGCCTGATCAAAGAGGTAATATTCAAACCCCCTTCGCACTGGAAGACCACGTACGTTGTGTGCTACTGAACACACAATTAACTCATTCATGCGAGACTGCTGTCACAAGTTAATCGCTGGGCATCTCCATTCAGAGCCTCGAGTCTGCAACTCTAGTTCTAGCACACATTACAGCTGAACTCATAAAATTAGATAAAAATTAGATAAAACGACAACCAAATAAATTTAGGTTTCAGTTTAGCTTATTTCCCACCCCCTTGCTCAATTTTTCTCTAATGCGCTCCTCTCTCATATTATCTCAGTCTATTTTAGACAAGCTGGGTATTCGGTTATGTAAATGTAATTCAAACATCTATAGCATTAAAAGAAATGCCTGTCCAAAGCCAAGCAGTGTCAGACCCAAGATCAACCCTGGCCAGGAGGAAAGTCATGTAGGCAGGTTAGAATCAAAGTTACTTTTGATTAAAAGCAGGCAGAGAGACAGATATTTCTAACATGCTCATATACCTTTTTGGGTCCACTGAAGATCTTTTTGAGTCCACTGCCAATGTCCTTGGATTTGTCACCTGGCTTCCCTGAGCGTCCTTTCTGCCCCTCAGCGAAACCAGGACTGGAGTCATCAGAGAAGTCAAAAGCATCTGTTGGATAAACCAGATTGTTGATGGCGAGAAATGACCATCAAAGTATGAATGGACTGATGCTTTATCAATTATTTAAGTTTTGGGGGAAAAGTGCATTTTTTAGAAGCTCCTCGTCAGGCTACAAATATCTTAAGCACAATATCACCAAAACTGCACAGAGGTTAATCAAAATTAGTCTATATTCACGACGTTCCACTTCCGGGATTGCTCAGGTGCCGCCGGAAATTCTGCCGAATGTCCCTCATTTTGGCCGGATGTCCGTTACCTTGGGCTGTATTTGTGTTGTAATTTTATTACATCCAGACAGCTAGCTAGACTGTCTGTCTAATCTGAGTTTTCTGGTGCACGATTAAAACAACCTCTGAACGTACACATGTTCCACCTAAACAAGTTCCTCTCCCGAGGCTATTTTGCAGCAGCACCGTGGCTCCGTCCGGCGCTTAGTGCTGCCCAAGACAATTGTGACTGGTTTAAAGAAATGCCAATAAACCAGAGCAACGTATCTATAAATTCAGAATCATTTTTTTTTTTTTTTCTTCGCTCTTTTTTTTTTTTTTTTTTTTTTTTTTTTTTTTTTTTGTTTTTTTTTTGGTGTTTTGTATTTTTTTTTCTGTCAGTCAGATAATCAGTCAATCAATCTTTTTGGTCTTAATTCTTTTGATCTTTGTCTTGTGTGGGGTCTAAACCTGGGACGATACAGTGAGAGGATTTGTTTCATGTTTGTTTGTACTGCTTTTTACTGAGGATGTGGGAAAGAGAGGGAAACTGGAGCAGGACAAAGCAAAACAAAAAATTAAAAAGCACCCATTGAAGCTGAACAAAAAGAAAACTAAAATGTACAACTCAATGAAGAGAAAATGTCTTAAAGTTGGACAACTGTTCACAGTGAAGACACCACAACGTAACCGTTCAGAAACCACTTAAACATGATGCATACTATAACAATAGCCCACATACACTAATGGCAGTGTCTCCAAAGAGCTGACATAGAGAGTTAAATTGAAAATAATTGTTTTCTACTTAATATAATTTAAGTCAATTCAGTCATGGTGGGTAATGTGACATTGTTTGCAATGATATTAAAATTTAGATGTATAGAGTATCTTTGTGCTATCCTCTGCAATTCTGAGTTTTGTTTTAGACATAGGACTTCCAATCTGGAATAGGTCTACTCCTTCCCTGTAATATTTCAAACTGATCCACCTAACAAAAACATTGTGTACAGCTTTCAGACTTGCATTAAATGTCAAACTGTCACAAAGCAGCAACTTAGCTTTTGTCAGCGAGTAACATCTCCAAGTACATGACATACCTTTAAAATATAGGCCTTGCAGCAAATGATTATACCTCTTGAGACATCGATATTAAGGCCTTTACCTATAATAGTGTGTATTTTGCTCCTCAGTGGCTGAACAAATTATATTTCATACAACTCAGTCCTAATTGTGGAACCAGTGAAGTTGAAGACCGGATGTTATAAAGTGTGTGTGAATAAGTGACAATGAAGTACAATACAAAAGTGATGTTCATTATTAGTGGCTAACTCATTTTACTTTGTATGCAAGGTACTATAAAATTCAATACTACAAAATCGTTATATTTATGGAAGCTGATAAATATCACAACATTACTTAAATAACTAATCAATTTCATTAAACTAAGAAAATTGGGATGTTTTTGTCGATATCCCCAAAATTAAGAAAGATACCTAGCCTAGAACTCTAGACGCACCCTAGCGGCAGCAAATGTAATTTGCAGCCAGGGTCAGTCTAGCAACTCTCCGTTGGCTTGCGAGCTGGAAAAACCAAATTCTGGTCAGGCCAATCACATCGTGTATAGAGTCGGTGGGCGGGCTTAACATAAGGACGGCAGAGCTGCGACGGTTCCGTGTGAATTCCCTGCTACTTGAAAACAAAGAAGATGGCTGCTGCTGCCGGCGAACAGCGGCCTTTCGAATCAGCTTTGGCCGCGACTCTGGAAGACTTGGAGTTAAGCACTGAAGTCATTCTTAAAAAAGGAAGATTTATTCAGAGTTTTGCCGACCGGATACGGCAAAAGTTTAATCTATCAACTAGCGTTGATCTGGTTGGCTATGAGTGCAGAGGGAATTAGAAAGACAACAGTTTATCCCGCCCCTCGGATTGAGCCCTGCCAATGGTGAGTTCCCAGACCCAACATCTTGATGTGGTAAAAGATACCAACTTTGAAGACAACTTTTTTAGTAATGTTCTTCACAACGCAGATTGTTACAGGTCCCATGGCATGAAAATTTCCCTTTGAGGTTTTTCAACATTAATATGCATTCTCCCAGCCTGCCTGTGGTCCCCCAGTGGCTAGACATGGCGATAGGTGTAAACCGAGCCCTGGGTATCCTGCTCTGCCTTTGAGAAAATGAAAGCTCAGATGGGCCGATCTGGAATCTTGCTCCTTATGAGGTCATAAGGAGCAAGGTTACCTCCCCTTTCTCTGCTTTGCCCACCCAGAGAATTTGGTCCACCCATGAGAGAGAGACATCATGGCTTTCAAACAAGCAAAGTGGCAGTTGGTCAAGGTCACACCCCCACCCTCCACTTTGCCACCACCCCTCTCCTCCTCAATAGCTACATACACAGAAATGGCACATACTAAGGAAAGATCATTGTGGGACTGGCTCTAGTGGCTGTAATTCTGCACCAAGGCTGAATTCCGACCACTAAGGACCTTTAAGACACACAGAAATTGAAATGACTTACCTGGTAGGTTTGGGGGGAGGAGCGTCTGACTTCTTCTTCATCTGGCCTGCATCTCCAAGGTCAGCAGGGACAGCTGGCGTGACCAGTTCATCAATGCCTCGCTCAATTGAGTCCTGGATGGTTACATTGCACACCGACAGACAGGAAGGGTGCAGAACCGTGTAGTCCCGTACCCTCCCGCCGCCCCTGCCTACGGGCTTGGCTGCCGTTTTAGCATTGGCAGCCGTACTACTTGCGCTAGCAGAAAGGACACTGTTGGGTTTATCTTGGGCACTCGCTGCTTCAGTGGGCTTGTTGCTGTTGTTTTCCACCGGTTCAGAGGATGCTTTGCTTTGCCTGGTGGGTCGCTGGTATTTCTTGCAGTTTGAGGCTCTTAGGGTAAATGGGGAAGGGGGGATGTTGTCCACTGGTTCTGGTGGAGGCTCTGAGGCAGGCTCCAGCTCAGCACCTTTCATTTCTTCTAAAGGCAGTTCATCATAACAGGAAGAGGTTTGGAAGTCTCTGCTACCACCTGGTGCATCAGTGAAAAGTTTAAGGGAGGTGAATATATTTGGAGAGGAGATAGGTCTCTTGGGCGCTGAGAGATTCTGATCATTAGAAGAGACTGTGTCTGACAAAGGGGCCTTGCATGCAGGTTTCTGGTTGCTATCTGATGTACTTTTGTACCAGGTCTGGTTATTTTTAACAACCCTCTCTTCAGATGTTTGCTTGGCTGTGAATGGAGAAGACAATTACGAATGGTTATATGAAAACACAGACATTGCCACAAAATAGATAGCAGACACTATCAAACAGGTGGAGATAAATAATGGCATGACAGGTCAGCTACAGATAGTAAATTAACTGTCAAGACAATCAGGGGCAATGCTGGGTATATTAGTCTAGTTTATATGTTATTGATTACTTACTTGTGAACGTGGCTGTTGAGCTTGCAGAGCCCTGTGCGGAAGTAACAGCAGTGGCTGTCCCACCTCCCTGCACTGCGGTCGACTTTGTAACAGCCCCTTCATTGACTTTCGACTGGGACACGTGAGAGGTTACAGTCTTGGACTCATCATCGCTGTCAAACCCAAATGGGTCTCCATCACTGTCGCTGTCACTGTCCTCAAGCCTGGGCCTCTTGGAAAGCTCAGAAACTTCAGGTTTTAAAATAGGCCTCTTGCCCCCCAACTGAGCCTTGTAAGTGGTCTCCCCCCATTTGGTGGTCAGTGTTGGCTTTTTATTGTTGAAGACCTCATCAAATTTCGAATTGGCCTCCCCTCCCTTGCGGTTGTATGTTTTACCAAATCTGGATGTCATGTCGGTTGCTTTATGTTACATATTCCCTGTGAACAGAAGCAGAGAAAATAAAACACGCAGCACTGTACAACGTTTAAGAACAAGCATTCATTCACGATCACACCGGCAAGGTTGGAGAACACAAAGTTAAATGACTAACGATAGCTCGCTAGCTCCAAATACAAAGCTTGCATTGAATGCTGCATTCAAGTGGTGTCGGAATAAATTATCGGAAAAAAAATAGTTCCAGACTGGGAGAATTCACGTGAATGCTCCCTCAAATCGGAACAACTCAGAAAGTCGGCGAAATGTCTCATACACTTTTTTTTTGTTTAATCAATCTTTATTCAAAGATACGGATATACACCAGGTGACAACATATTCCGTAAATCTATGGGTCTACAATTACAAAACAACCAGGGAGAACTGTCTGGTACACGACTTTCCGAGTTGGTGTCATAGTACGCAGCAACATGGAAAATAAATGTTGGGAATGGTAAGACACTTAACATATTGCACATAGCTACGTTTGTTCACATCACATATTTGTAATATGGTATCAGGTTGTAACCGTGAGTTGCTGTCCACATAGAGTGGCCTAGTGTGTGTTATTTATAAGCATTAACCATGATAGCAAGTAACGTTAAAGCAATATTTTAGTGGTTTTAGGGAATGTACTTGTGCAGCAACAAGTCTGGGACAAGATCCCTATTTTAAAGATTCAAAGTGAAATATATAATGTAAACCGCTAACGTTATTGTTTAATCGCTCTGAGCAATAAAACACAACAAATAACACACCGAACTCGAAAGAACGACTTCCCAAATCGGGAAAAGGGACCATCCGAGGAGCACGTGAATGCAGCATAATAACATTATCGATTACATGTGCAATACGATTATCAGATGGATTAACTTTAGTAAAACTTTGAATTAATTGCATTACCTAATGTCACAGTGACAGGGCAGTAAATATAACATACGTCTGTTAACTCTAGCTAGGCCTGCTCCTGCTTGTAAAGTTGCTATAAAGTTAGCCATTAGCTTCGGCACTGCTAAACTATGCTAACGTTAGTCCCCTGTTTACATTTCACACTTCTGCATTAAATATGTAAAATGTTGTGTTTTAAATATGATCAAGTCATTTCACTTACACATTTGAATACAGAGATCAAGGTTTAAACATCGTTGTGAGTACAAAAGAATAGCAGCACACACTGTTACCTTTCAACTCCGGCGACTAGCTAAACGTCCGCTTGTGTTTTAGCCAGCCGGTTGGGCCTGATCTCCCACTCGCGCACGAATCAAGCGGGTAAAGTCCGTTTACCGCAGTAGAAACAACACTAGAAACACATCTCCAACCCCCAAGAGCAATGTTCGTTACCAAAGAAAAGCGGGCAAAACGCACCCGTAGCTAGTATTGTCTAAATATAGTGGATAATCCGGACTTTTCGCATTTGGTAGTGCTACTGACGGCCATTAATATATCCCCTCCCTCTTCTTTCCTTGGCAAGACCCCTCGGTAGTGCGCCGCAAGAAGGGAAATGGCCAATCAGCGGCAGGCAGGTTCTCTTGTGCTTTGAGACGCTGTCAGCAAACGTGACTCTGATTGGTTAAAAAGTGAAACCATAATAAATGATAGGGGGCGCTGGAGGTCCACATTAGTTGATTTAAACTTGAAGACGTGCCAAGGAGAAACGGTACAATGATGGAATCAGATTATCTAAATTAAGCAACTTCCAGATAATTCATCAAGAATCCTTTAGTTTAAAATGATTTTAATATTCTTTAAACTATGCACGGTTTAAAATATAAGGGACCTACATTATTGATTTATAGGCATATTTCTTAATATTTACTTAGTCTAGTAATGTTAGAGTAAATTAAATGAATCAGTGTTTAAAGGCTCGGTTTACTCAAAACAAGTTTTCATAGGGACTCTTTGTTCAGCAAAATGTAATTCTATTCACATGTAACCAGGGCATATAATTCATTTATATATATATTTTTTTTTTTGTATGTGATCTTGTGTGCTCACATTTCTCTTCACCTCCATTGTATTTGGAGTAGGCTGATACTGATATCTCAAAACCATAGGCAATTTAAACTGAGCAGAACTGAGCATGGCTAGATACCACTAGACATACTATGTGAAAATCATAGACTGTTAAAGGAGAAAATACACTGTTGTTGTTTCTTTCAGTAATTTAAGTGAATCAAACCTTTAAACTCCAAATGGTTGAATTGGTCTGCCAAAGGGAAAAAAACTACTTCAGGTTACTCAAGCTATTTCATGCTCAAGTCACTTTAATCGCATCACTAAGTGATTCTGTTTATTGATTGCCCTATCAAAAACACAATAGCAACAAAAACACAAAAACAACAATATATTTTAAGCATAGGCTACTACTAATAACTAAATTAAAATATAATAAAGCATATCTTATAGAATCAATAGAAAAACAATTCTATACAGCCAAATTTGATCATTGTGCTTACTGGACTGAATGTTCAAACACCTGCAGCATGCTGGAAACAGAAAGCATATAGATCACAAACACTGGCACTGGTCTGGGGCGCAGATGGTGTCAAATAAATGAATAGTGTGTTATAAACAGCTCAGGTCTGCAGGGCAAAGTGGTCCCAACTGTGTCAACACTGAAATGACCATTACTCAGCCTAGACAGACATCTCTTTCAAAGCATGAAAGTCCTTAAAGAGATGCGATATGGGGTCAGCTCTGTGGAAATGACTGGTCTCAGTTCAGAGAAAGAGGCATACTAATTTCCCATGGGAGGCATTTGAAATTCTCCATCTCACCCAAAGAAAAGAAAAGAACTACTACTGTATAGCCCTATATATTTTTAATCATATCATGGGGTCACAGCTGTTCTCTATACTGTATATCATGCCATGATATTAACGGTAAAGTGGCAAATCCATCAACATATTCCTCTCTTAGATCAAAATTAACCAAATGACTAAAGGTTTCATCATCATTATGCAACATTTGGACCAAGATAAGAGTATGAAAAACACACAATTTTCAGTCGGTGTTAAACATTTTTTAACATCTGCATGTATTTGGTCACTCCACCTCAAGGCTCAGAGTTGGTGAAGTAATATGGCCATGCCCTGGGTGACTGATGGTTTTGAGCTCAGGTCTTGGCAGTTTGGCTGGAATTACATAATCCAACAGGCAAACTTTACAGCTAAATCCAGTGCTACATATACTGTAATCTCTCTGAAAGTGTTGCAGTCTCGGAATAAATGAGTCAGGAATCGGTGCCATTGCCAAGTGAAATAAAAAACATAGAACTTCAATTGTGTGAAACATCTGCCTGGAATATTTGCAACATAGGCGGATGGATTAAATTAATAAGAAAGACTGCAACACTGACACAGAACCATGAGATGGCAGCAACACTCGCTGTCACGCTTCTGTCTTTGTACTTTTTTTTGCTTGTTTGTTTTTCAAAAATGCACCTTTGGCCTTTGACCGGGAATGTACATCTATCAATTGGGTGCTCAGTATGTGATCAAGTCAAAATATTTTTGAATTACCAGTTTATCCTGAAAATATTGTGTGGTTATGATGCATGCCTGTGGGCTGCTTAACGTCATGGGAAGGCATCTGTAAAATAGCTTCCATGTGGTGTATGGGAATGGAAAATGGGGTGTGAAGCATAAACATCTACTGGTTATTAGAGGCGTGGTCTGAAATGCATATGTAAAAACTGGGTAGCTGCACTGCTGAATCACAAAATATGTCACTCTGTCTTGTAAAGCTGTTGAAGTTCTATTTAATATAGTTGTAGACAGTGCAGCATAGCAGATCTTTCATTTGCGTTTTTGTTGGCTACAATAAAGAAAAAGAAAAAATATTCCACTGCAGCTTTCACATTTAGTGAAAGTTTTCGGTCGGAGACCTTGTGAATCTTGAAGCTGTTTGTAGTGTGTGTTGGTTTCTGTAGTTCTCATGAGGTCTACTTGATCATCTTCATCCAAAATGTATGTGGTAAACAAAAATCTCTACCAAAACATTAAATGTATTCATGCGAGCGCCCCACATCTGTGGCCACTGCATCGTGGGTCGGATCTCTGTTTGGCTCACACTCCTGTCTCTGAGGTTAGCCAGCAGACCTCTGTCCCAAAAAAATCACACCACGCTGCTATCAAGCCCATATGAAGGCAATAAAATCAAATTTAAACCAGATCCCAATTGGTTTTATGTCCCCTTTGAGCAAACTCTGCACACACACAAAGAAAATATTGTAATGTCAGCCTGGGTGCAGTCCATCTCAAAATGTGAGTGTATTTAAATGTGTGTGAAATTGAGTGAAAGAGAGATGGAAAGAAAATGAGAAAGCCAACACGGTGAGAAAAAAAAAAAAAAAAAAAAAAAAAAAAAAAAAAAAAAAAAAAAAAAAAAAAAAAAAAAAAAAAAAAAAAAAAAAAAAAAAAAAAATTTTTTTTCTTTTTTTTTTAAAAAAATAAAAAAAAAAAAAAAAAAACGGGGGCAACAAAAAAACAAAAAAAAAAAAAAAAAAAAAAAAAAAAAAAAAGGATAAAAACAATATGCCAATAATCAACTACTTATGTTTGTGACCAAACAGTAGTAGCGTTGATCAAAGCATTGAAGACTAAAAGTGAAAACACACATGGAGAACAAAGTGCTCATTTTAGAGCATCTGTAAAGCCAATCCTTTCAAGGCAAAGCCAGAATTTTCCTGGATGTGTGGCGCCACTGGCCTTCGGCCACAGGGAGAGGGTGTGTCAGTAGAAGCCCCTCTTAAATATAAGGTCCACTGGTGATAAGTAAAACCTAGCTCCAGCTCCTGTGGTGTGATTTGTGGAGGGTCAAGGGTCAATCTCCATGGGAACAACTGTGAGGATAGCGTCTTCATTTCCACGGCGCACAACTACTTTCAAAGTGCCCTCCCGCTTGATGGCAGCACTGACATCATTCGCTGATAAGATCCTCTGGCCGTTGATCGAGATGATGACGTCGTGCTCTTTGAGTCCAGCACTGTGGGAGAGAAAAAGAAGAAGAAGAGTTGAGTGATTGATGGCCTCATAAATGGCTAGTACATGTGCAACAAATAACAGCTTTTTTGTTTTCAGATTTTGTTAGTAAAGCGATGTGATATTCTGGCACAGTTTTAGCCATTAAGGAGGTGTATGGAACTGGAAGGCCAGTGATGAGGGCATCCTGCTGGTTTAAGATGTTGACCATCTGATCTCGACATCACCAGTTTAAGTTTGTCTGTTGTATGTCATCACCCATCACTCATCTACCCTCATTTCCTGTCAGCTCTACCCTGTGTACTATCTAATAAATGCAAAGATGCCACAAAAACAACAACAAAAGGTTAATGCTGTTCTGCATGTGGCCTTAGTATACAAAGAGTATTACGAAGAACGTAAAGTTTAAGTTTGGTGATATGTTATATTTTCCTATTGTCAACAAATTCCATGATAAGACCAAACCATCTATAAATTGGTCCTAAAACTATAACTATAAAGTGTTATTTGTGTGTGTAAAGGCTGACATATGGCATTTCTCTGTTCTTATTCTTGCATTGTTGTCAAAACATTATTAAAAACACATCAATGAGCCTAACCGTTGCACTTGGTGACATGGGCACTGTAGTTTAGTTTGAGACAATGCCACATACTCTGTCCAGGTGCTGGAAATACTCACTAGAATCCCAAACATGTATTTTTCTACCGCTAGAAATAGTCCCCAACAAATGCACTATTTACTTCTGTTTAAGTAATGTTTGGTAAAAATGCCCAGCTGTTTTAAATTATTCATGAACCATTTTAAAAGGTCCCATGACATGCTGCTTTTTGGATGCTTTTATATAGGCCTTAGTGGTCCCCTAATACTGTATCTGAAGTCTTTTTCCTGAAATTCAGCCTTGGTGCAGAATTACAGCCACTAGAGCCAGTCCCACAATGAGCTTTCCTTAGTATGTGCCATTTCTGTGTCTGTAGCTATTGAGGAGGAGAGGGGGGGGGCAAGGTGGAGGGAGGGGGTGTGGCCTTGACCAACTGCCACTTTGCTCGTTTGAAAGCCATGATGTCTCTCTCTTTCTCATGGGTGGGCCAAATTTTCTAAGCGGCCAGAGAAAGGGGAGGTAACCTTGCTCCTTATGACCTCATAAGGAGCAGATTCCAGATCGGCCCATCTGAGCTTTCATTTTCTCAAAGGCAGAGCAGGATACCCAGGGCTCGGTTTACACCTATCACCATTTCTAGCCACTGGGGGACCATAGGCAGGCTGGGGGAACTCATATTAATGTTAAAATTCTCATAAACTGAAATTTTCATGCCATGGGACTTTTAAAGATTTACATCTTCAGTGGGAACCAATGGGCTTGCAGCTGAGCGTTTTGAGAGATGACTAACACATTATTGGTTTTGGTCTTTTCATTTGTTGACAATAATAAAAAAAAATACACAACAACAACCTTATCCTTTAACGATAAATTCTGTTGGTTTTATGACTATTTTTCCCTCTCTTTGCATAACATGCAACTATAATTTTGTTTTAAGATTTTAGTACAGACAATTAAAACAGCAGATTAATGTAATGGCCTACAGATGTAAAAGATCACAAACTACACATCAATCACACAAGTTAAACTCAAGTTATCCTAATGTGTCTCTAGTGTTTTATACAAACATATCAAACTTGTAGTTTGGCCAAGGTCCGTGAGCACAATCTGAATCAACATAACATCTGTTAGAATTTTAACGATGGAACAATCATGATGGGAATGATAGCACAGGTTAGAGCGCTAAGCAAATTAAAACATGTTGGCCAAACATACAGCCATATAAAAAAACAACAACTAGTAAACCTGAAATCACACGCAGACTAAGGCAGTAACCAGCAGTGATATCAAAAGCGGACTGTAAACACAGCTGCTTAATCACAGTAAACACAGACCACCACACCTTCACTTGCAACAGCATCCATAAAAACAACTGCAGCTCAGTATTCCCCTCATTACGCTCAGCTTGCTTTTACACCTCCAACAGAGAAAATGGATAGTACTCTACAGCAGGGTCAAGATTTCCAAAGGCCATTAAGCAACACAAAACAGCAGGCTAGAATATAACACAGGAACCACAGAAATGTTCTTATGCAAAAAGCAGGGTGATTCAAGCAATGAGTAAACTCTGACAAGGCCCTGTAGGGGACACCACTCTGAAGGGGGCTGGGTGAGCAGGCGCAGGAAAACCACAGTGCAGCTAGTAACCTCCCTGCATGAGGTTTGAAGGAAATGGCTGACCTCAGCGTCTCTCGAGCCCCACTCTGCTGGAGTTGTGGAGGTGGCTGATTGGAGTGGGCTGCGATTGTGGGAGGAGGGGGATATTTTTTAGAGGGCCAAGCACTCCAGGCATGCCAGAGTGAGCCATGAATTTAAGTTCTACTAAGACAGTTGTGTAGGAGGCTTAGTGTGTGTGTGTGTGTATATGTGTGTGTGTGTGTGTGTGTGTGTGTGTGTGTCTGTCTGTGTGTGTGTGTGTGTGTGTGTGTGTGTGTGTGTGTGTGTGTGTGTGTGTGTGTGTGTGTGTGTGTGTTTTGTGTGTCTACGTGCACACAGTTTGAGGAGAGAAATAAAATATACTGTCTATTTGCATTGCCAGAGGGGAGCAGGAGCTGCATGGAGAGTGATGAGAGTGAAGTGCACATGTGTAGAATAAAGTGCCAAAGACAACATCCCATAACTGAGAAATTTGTTATTTGTATATATGTTATTTCAAACAGGGACAATGCACAAGTTAACTTTAACCTTGTATAAGAACAAGGAGAGATGCATTGTACCAGGTTGTAGCACACTATTTTAAGCCCATAGTCCCTTGGCAGGTTCAATAAAATAATAAATATTCAACGTAAGTGAAATACAAAAAAAAGAGTCAGAGACAACTTGCATTTGCACTTATGAAAACCATGACGTTATAATGAGTTTGAATTCAGCCCACTCTTATGGAGCCATATAGGCTAAATATCTGCCTTACGTTGCAGCTGGCGTCTTTGCAATGACCTCCATAACATAAGCTCCAGAGGTGATGTCAGGGAAGTCACGGAGTCGAGTCTTCAGCTCTTTGGCCAGCCTAAAGGTAGAAAAGGGGACAGAGAGTTTAGCTATCAAAAGCCATTTTTATCTAGCAGAAAAAAATAAATATAAATGTTGCATTTCCCATTGTCTCAGCATAATGAAGGTTGTACTGGTGCTATTCCACTGGCAACTTACGCTGGAGTGAGAGTCATCATCCTCACACCAATATACTTCTTCTTAGTAGCTGCTCTCCCTAGAGATAGACAACACAATACAGATACAATCATTCATCCTCTCACCTGCAACAGTCCTGCAGGTTCTTAGTTTTTATTAGGGTGTTTGTTTTGAACTCCAACAAATAAAAATCCTCCAGGGTATTTTCTTCTGTATGTGAGCTAAGAAATATTACTCTAAAGCAGACAGTGGATCACAGATCGTCTGACATATCTTGCAGGACAGTGTGCACATGTGCACATCTACATACCCCATCTTCCATGTGTTTTAGCAGCTTGGTTATTTCATCATATAGACAAATCAAATCAAGAAACCCATGTTGGCAGTCACATATAAAATACACGTGTGTGCTGGGGAGTTTATTCCCCGGAGCCCTTATGTTTTCTCGCCCCACAGTTTTCCCTGGATTAGGGTGGCACCTAAATCATGGTTGCAGCTGTCGCCGTGGTCCTGCTAGGTGCCCTGCTATGCCCTGCTACACCCTGCTATGCCTTGCAGTGCCCTGCTACGCCATGAAATACTACAATTACTATTTCTAGTCATAGTTCCATTATCTTTAATATGACAATAATTGCCACATCATACCCCCAACCGGCACCATCAGACACCGCCTACCAACAGCCTGGGTCTGTCCGAGGTTTTTCTCACCACCCGAGGTTTCTGCCTAGAAGGGAGTTTTTCCTTGCCACTGTCGCACTAAATGCTTGCTCTTGGGGGAATTACTGGAATTGTTGGGTCTTTGTAAATTATAGAGTGTGGTCTAGACCTAGTCCTTATCTGTAAAGTGTCTCGAGATAACTCTTGTTATGATTTGATACTATAAATAAAATTGAATCAAACTGAATTAAATTGAATTGAATTAAATTGAATTGTTCAAAAACACTATGGGCCCTATTTTAATGATCTGAAACGCAAGTATCAAACGCGAAACGCAAGTAGCTTTGTGGGCGGATCTCGGGCGCTGTTGCTATTATACGGGTGGGATAAATGACTCTTGCGCCCGACGCAAATCTAAAATGGGTAGGTCTGAAGTAGCTAGGTGTGGTTTGGGCATAAGTGCAATAAACCAATCAGAGCATCATCTCACATTCCCTTTAAGAGCAGGCGTGCTTGTTCCATGGTGGATTGCTATTATGATGCCGGATTTGCCTGGCGCACGCCAGCGGGAGCTGTCTGGGATGCGACAAAGTAATAAATACCCGTCTTGACTGGGTGCCGATGTTGCTGCGGCCTCTCGGGCGCAACTCCTCAAGTCTGGAGAGGATTTCTGCAGCCATGGATTGTGGGCCTCCAAACGCACCACCTGCTCCTGTTGTGCCCCTTCCTCCTCCCCCCACTCCATCTCCGTCCACCCGCTCCATCAGGAGCGCATCGTATTGCCAAATCTCGCCGGAGTGTCCAATCCCGCAGGAGTTCAACATCACGTCTCCTTAAGTCCTCTAATATTTCCTCAATTATGTCAACAACACATCCATAATTCATGGAAATGTTGTGTAAAACACAACAAGCCACAAAGAATGCTGCGACATTTTGAGGACTTTACTGTAAAGTGCCTCCTGATCCATCCAAACACCTGAAGCACATTTTCAGTAATATTTTTATTTAATATTTTTTGTAATTATTATTATGGTTTGCAAAAAATGGGAACTGCTGCGTCCGTGTAGATGAGAGAAGCAAAGTGTATGCGCGTTGTGCACACGCTACATTATGGCCAAGCACGCGCCCCTAAAATAGCAACTAGCGCCACTGATTTTAGACTAGCGCCACTGACTTTAGACCAGGCTTTTCCTGGTCTGTGGCGGAATTGTTTTCTGAAACTGCAAAATAGCACCAGGGAACGTTTGCGCCTGAACACGCCTCCTCTTATCCCTGAACCGCCCCCGGGAGCGCAAATTCATTCCCTAACTTACCGACGTGCATCTGTGGAGGGAAAAGTCTGCTGTGCGTTGGGTGCAAAATAGAAATTATACATGCATCGGTGTACAAAGTCAACTGCGTGCAAGATAGGGCCCTATGTGAGGTAAAGGGTGAAAAGCAATAAAATATAATTACAACCTGACATGTACTGGCATTTTCTTCTTAGTGGTTTATTTGAAATGTCATAATCCTATTAGGTAGTGCTGGGCAAGGATTCATAAAGCTAGAAATGTAATCAATATATCTCAAGAGAGCACACAGAGATGAAAAATAACAACCAAATGGCATGATGAATTATATGCTCCTTTACTGTATGTGCACATTGGATCTTGGTCCAACTCTTGCAGCCAATTTCAAAATGTGCCTCTTACAGTTTGTCTTGGTGATTGAATAGAAGCAATAAAATGAAAATGTAATAAGTTGTGTCAGTGAGAGCTCATACCTCTGGACTGCCTGTCGTAGGACTCTGCCAGGAACTCTCGAATTTTGTCTGAGGGTATGGCAAAGGAGATGCCAGCCGTCACTTTCAACGTGTTGATCCCAATCACCTCTCCATCCTAAAACAGCAGACCTCAACTTAGTGTCTGGTAACAAACAACTGCAAAGTATTTTATGGTTTTTAACATGTCATGGTAATGTAAAAATGGGTCTGCCACAGAAATATAAAATGGCTTACCAGATTTACTAGAGGTCCTCCGGAGTTGCCGTACTGTGAACCAAAAAGATACGTCACTTATTATTTGTGTTTGTAAGAAAAAGAAAGCATATGCATGCATCTTTATTCACATACATTTATGATGGCATCAGTCTGTATGTACTCCATGTCAGAGTTGCGAAGGCCCAGCTCTCTGCCCCCTCGCTGAGTGGTGCTGACGATTCCCGTAGTAACTGTGTTTTGGAGGGAAAACGGGCTGCCGATAGCAACCACAAACTCCCCTGGTCTCAGGTCTGATGAACGGCCCAGCAACAATACAGGAAGCTTGGTCTGCAAATGAGAAATGAGGGTTTACATTAGTGGAAAAGTAACTGAGAATAAAAAACAATTTGTGAGGCTTTGCAGGATAGAACTAACGGTCATGTTGACCAGTAGTCATAAAGTGAAAACATTTTTAATTAAAGGAACACGCCGACTTATTGGGACTTTAGCTTATTCACCGTATCCCCCAGAGTTAGATAAGTCCATACATATCCTTCTCATTTCCATGCGTGTCGTAACTCTGTCTGATGCCCCCACCGCTAGCCTCGCTTAGCACAGATCCTGGAGGTAACTGGCTCCATCTAGCCTACTGCTCCCAATAAGTGACAAAATAATGCCAACATTTTCCTATTTCCATGTTGTGATTTGTATAGTCACAGCGTGTACAAATAACAAGGTCACATGAGACACAGCCATCTTCTAACCGTATACATACTTGGAACTATATGTGTATGTATATGGTTAGAAGATGGCATGTAACTATGTATGTATGCAGTGTTGTGCCCGAAACGCGTTCATTGAACGACAGTTCATGAACTCGTTCATATTTTGGGCGAACGTGAACTGAACGTACTGTATTGCTGCCTCATGAACGTTACTGTGAACTCGTTCATTCTGGTGTCTGTGAACGGCACGCTCTCTCAGTTTAACTTCGTTCAATAGGGTGCCAGATTTCTATAGAGCCTTCCAGGCGAAAACCCAGCTAAAACACACCGTAAACAGGCCTTAATTAAAGGCCATTTCTGTGCAAACTTTGCCCGCCGGCTTTCAAAAAGAAAATCCGCACTTCAGTCACATCCACAGCGAACCTGAAACGGCACATTGAACTGATTGGATATGAAGATGAAATCTGACGCATAGTTTCAGTGTTAAAACTGATAAAATAACTAGCTGTCTGTGGTTCTATATGGGCTGTAGCAATAATTTAGAAAAATAATAGCTCACAGCAACATATGGAAAAAAAGAACTATGAACTAGTTCATTTTTGGTACTGTGAACTTAGTTCAAAATTTAAAGTATGAACTATGAACTGAACTAGTTCATTTTAAAATTTGTGAACTGAACTTTGAACTAGTTCATGTAGAAAGTGAACTTTCCCAACACTGTATGAATGTATGTATATATGCACTATGTTGCGTTTAATTCTCTAAACAGCAGATACTCTTCGTTTGTCCAAGACAAATTTCCCTCGGGAAAATAAAAATCTATTTTATCTTATCTATCTTATCTATGTACATCTCTAACTTGTTAGTTGAAGGGTTGAGAACAATGAGATCAGATGTGGAACAACGAATGGGCTTCATTTGGCTACATTCTAGATGTGAAAAAAGCATGTTTTGTGAGATTGTTAACCTGTTTAATAGGAAATTCATCTACTATTAATACGTTTTGGTGACTGATATACTGGCATCACAAAAGGCATTTTCAAAAGGTATTTTCAACTTTTTTAATGAGTACAGCTCTAAAAGAAAATCACAAACTCAGCATTGCTTTAACTGCAATTACTCTACTGGGCTTTTAGGACTTCTCATGATCATGTGTTTTATGAGTGGACAGCAGGAAAATAATAACAGCAAAACCACTAACAGTCTTCTAAACACAACCCACTCAATGCTGCATGGCAATGCTCCCACACAAAAACAATTACTCCTTTTCCACCGCAGAAAGAAGTGACATTTATGCCAAACAACTCAACCCAAAATGCTAATAATCAAAATCAAAAGCTTCTTTGTATAACTGAAAGTGTAACTCAGCCGGGGCACCCAGGTAGCTCACCTGGTTAAGCATGCGCCCCATATACTGAGGCTCAGTCCTTATCGCAGTGGCCTGGATTCGAATCCGACCCGTGGCCCTTTGCCGCATGTCATCCCCCCATCTCTCCCTCCTTTCGTGTCCTCAGCTGTCCTATCTAATAAAGGCCAAAAAGCCAAATAAATGATCTTAAAAAATAAATAAAGTGTAGCTTAGTTGAAATGTAATTTCTAATAGTGAGTGTGTGCCAACAGGCCACAGATGCTGGAAAATGTACTGATATACGGTAAATAAGGAGTAATTCAATCTCTGGTTAGCCCTGTTACACTGGGCACTGGAAACCAGGCTACTGAGAGCTGGCCTCTACAGACAGACAGGATATATTTATCTAACGCAGTGAAATCATTTTTTTCTTGGAAGTCCAGAGTCAAAACCCACGCGCCACCACATAACGTTGAGTCTGTGTGCCCTGACGGCAGGCGAGCACTATCTTAGACTAAAGGACCTGTCCTGAGTGCTCCTCCTATCTATCCGTTTTGTTTACTCAGGGTTATAAATAGGAGCCACAGGAGGCTGCAAGGTAACAGACAGCAACACAAGTTGGCACACACAGACAAAAGGATGAGATGAGAATTATGCACACCCAGTCAAACACTCAGACATAGCAGGCAAATCACAAATCATATCGCTGCCAATGCATGAATACATTTGCTCTGTGTTTTTAGAAGTCTGCGGATGAAAAAGAAATAAACTGACAGCAGACACCTGATTCATAAACTAGTGTAAATTAAAACAGAAACTTGGATTGTAGAAAAACATTTAACACTTTTGATTCAGTCACCAGCGTATTATAGGCTACTTTGCTGTAAACTATCCCGACCTTTATGGTGAAGTTATTAATAGAAAACGACAAAGATATTGATAGCCAGTAACTGAGGAAGAGAACCTTTCAATCCTACTTTCCACCTTACCTAACACAAACACACACACACACACACAGACACACAGATATAAAACACACAAAGGTTTGAAGTCTGATTCTTGTGTGGCTTGTTGGAACAGTGTGGGGATGTTAAAGGTAAACATGGCACACACACACACACACACACACAGGCAAGTGTGTACGTAAACCAGAAAACGTGCATTTGGCAGGTGCGCACACACACAGACACCTGACACAGGAGTAGCAGTCTGTATAATCCCTCCCCGCTGCCCCTCTCCCTTCACACTCCATGTGAGATAAGAATATAACCAGATGGAGAGAGGAAGCAAGAGAAACATACACAGCTGAGAGAGGGACGTCAGGTGGATGTGAGTCACTGCCAAGACATTCAGAAGTCGGCCCCCCAACCGGCCACCATGATTATGATAACAGTTAGTGATACTGGTGGTGCCATAGCGACTGTTGCTATCAGGTGAAAACCATACATCTCCAAAATGTCAACTCTGAGGAGAACCTTTGTTTTAAGCTTGACTGCAGTCATTCCTATGGTGTCCTGAAAGAGTTTACAGTAATAACCGCAGAGTTCTCACAAACCCACACAAAATCACAATGCATTCAGAAAAACCATGTACAAAGAGTGCAAAATACATTGGTGCGCTGACAGCCAAACAGCGCCTAGGTGAGGAGGGAGAACAAACACTCAACATGCAGACTGACAAACTTTTTGGAAGACCCCTAGCTTACATATCACTTACTAATTGTGACTAGTCAGCAATCTGGAATGGGTTGTGGAAAATCATCTCGCCATGTGAGTCTGCCTCTCCTTGACCACCCAAGTGACTCACTTTGCTATTTTCGGACGAAGGTTATGATTGCACTCGTACTTAACCCAAAGATGCTATAGCCACACTTAAAAGGAAAGAGGCAAGGTGAAAGAGGGGAACAACAAACACCACAAACCACAGGAAAACAGTCTGAGAATGTGAGGCGAATGAGTCAAAGTTTGTTTAATATTATGTGATGCATGTAGCGCGCATTGGCAGAAACCAGTTTATGACCAAATAAATATTTTGGTTTTGGACCCAGAAGAGCATCATCAGTTCAGGAATATCTCTTTATAAACTATAATTTATACAATAATTATAAACCAAACGTGCTGCAGAGTTTTTGAAAACGTCTACGAGGGACAGAGTCTACTTTCTGAAAATGAAAGCTTTCACAAGGGAAACCATGTTTTCCAGTTCTCGAGTGTTTAGATAACAGAGAAGTGGGGCATCAGATTAAAAGGAGGGAGGACTAAGCCAAGGAAATAGTTTTTTTTCCCATCTTTTGTAGCTGAGCTGAGTTTTAATTCAGCACAGACAGGTTTTGTCACATTTAAGTTATTGGGGACACCATGGCGAAGGGACAGTGAGACAGATAAGCTGGCAGCCAAGCAAACAGATCGCTTTGAAAATAGCAGCAGAGTTGCTATAGAGATGTGTCATTGTTTAATGTTACAGCTTTGGTCGTTTGGAGGCTCATTTAGAAGCCATTACACTAACTACTGTTTTATGACTCGTGGACCAGGTGCAAACTTTAACTCCAGTCAAGATTGGATGGACTGCTGCTTTATAGTTTCTGAGGCACATGTGTACGTATACAGACACACACACACGGACACACAGAAAGAGGGAGGAGATTGCCAGGGCATGAACCCTCACAAACTCAAACCCACACACCTGGCAATGCTTAGATATACAGCCATACCACTTAAAAATACACACTCGGTTGGGTCAGTGCGTGACCCAAACTGCAGGCTATTTGAGCTCACTTCACACTTTCCTGTTCATTTCATACAGGTGACTTCAAAGCAAAGAGCATACTTTTATAAGTTCCACCCTGCAACATTCATAAGTACACTAAGGTATAGGGTTTTACTGCTGATGTCTAAACGTGTGCCCTCAGGGTTGTGCTGATTCAGATCAAAATGGGGCAGGATTCAGCACGCTCATACGTAACATCAAGTGTGTGTGTGGGACACCAAGTGTGTGTGTGTGTGTGTGTGTGTGTGTGTGTGTGTGTGTGTGTGTGTGTGTGTGTGTGTGTGTGTGTGTGTGTGTGCTTATATGGCGTGTATGTGACTCATTTATGTGTGTTGTATGCATGTTTGTGCATGTTTGCTAGACATAAAAAAGATATGTACTAGGTGAATGTTGTGACACATAAACTCTTTGCTCCACTGGGCAATTCCTTGCACTGTAGGTAACATCAACATGGCTAAACCACATCCTTACTGACACCAGTATGGAAACCACTATGGTTTCCATATGTTGTTGGGAAGGTTTTTAGTCTGAGTAAGAGCAAACATATGTCTGTGAGTTCCGTGTGTATGTTCCACTCTGTGTAGTTTTGCATGAGAGCTCAGAGGACTTGAGGGCGTCTCGACTCTGGCTAGACACCACAAAAACTTTGAACTGCACAATTCACAGTGATGAGAGGAGATGAGGTCTTCATTTGCTCCAGGAAGACTGCCTCAAGTATATGACCTACAATTCTCTTTTACCTAAAGTATTAGGTCATACTTGTATTTTCATTTATATCAGGATACGTTCCTGCTGTGACCTTGAACGGGAGAAAATATTTCGATAATAGATGGACATTTCACTGCAGACAATAGTGGCAGAGTGAAAACTATGCCGGTAATTGTAATTCCTGTAGGTTTTATGTGTCTAGGGCAGTTATATTGTAGTCTAGTCTATTCTGTTTATGGCTGGGGGAGCAAACTGGAATCTGCTTAAGCTACTCAGAGGGACCCTGGATCCCATCTTAAAAACCAGAGGGATAGCCCTGCCTGTATGTGATGCACTAAGCCTACACCCAAATGGTGGAGTATGACACCTGT